>NW_026292135.1:0-24204 GCF_023091745.1 Budorcas taxicolor | reverse complement strand
TGCACATTTATGACATTTAATATATCACATTTGGAGGTCAACTAAGTTGTTTGCCTCCGAGCAGTCACAAGATTGCACATTGACAAGTAAACAAGCGAGACACGATTGACAGGCAGTTTCACTTACAAGGCACATGGAGTTATATGAATATTAAACGGGCAGCCATGTAACGCATGTAAATCAAATCATATAACTCATTTCGAAGTTTACGTAATCAAATAATAAGATTATTCATCATGCAACGACATCTACGTGGGGACCGGGTGCAAGAAAGGCCTACTTATCAACATGTAATCATCGAAATCATATTTAGGGCTACAAGGTCAACTACGGGCAGCCTACTAAACACATAATCAAACACAATATCCATAGGATCAACACTTAGCGAGTTTACCTAGTTACTAGGGTTTCAATTCGTGCTTACCCGTGCATTTAAGCCCTAAGTTGTCATGAAACTAAACTCAAGCCATGCATTGATTAATTCAAACACCCTCAAGCATTCAAAACAGTCCACACAACATCCCAATGCCACAATCCCAAGCATTTAATACAACAAGAGAAGCTACAATAATTTTTCTAAGCATATCACTCGGTGAAACCCTCACTGCAAAGGACTGTTTTCTCACATTAATTGAGACAGGCAAACAATCTCCAATTCCAGTGAACAAGATGTCAAATTAAAGCTTAAGGAGTGAACTAAATTCAGAAACAAACGTCGCATCATTTGGAGTTCGGGTTCAAGAGTTATAGCCAAAACCGTGAGACTCCACAAAAACTGTCCAGATTTGCACACATTTCAATACTTGTCGTTTTTTAGGGTCTTAGGGTCAGATTTAGCCTTAGTCCATTTCTGAAAAAAAATGTCCAGAACTGAAAAATCTAGAATGAAACCAAATTTCATGCATTTTTGATATCATTTACTAAGTCAAAACTGGTTCGTTCTACAAGGTCAGTGAATCTGCCAAAACCTGCTTCATTTTTCCAGACTTTTCAGATTTGGACACATTTTGATATTTTTCCATTTTGAGGACCTTAGAGTCAAAATTAGCTTTGTCCTATTTCTATGAAAAATGCTCAGAACTGGCAAAACTAGTCACCTACCAATTTTCACACATTTCCAACCTCATTAACTGGTAAAAATTACCTCGCACCAACAAGGGCAGAAGGCTGACACATACCCGATTTCATCTATCATCACATTCTAGCCAAATATCTTGCCATGCATCTTTACAAAAGCTCATGAACACACATATATCACAAGTACAGAAGTAAAGATAGACATTTAAGGGCATGCATGTGGTTTTTGAAAGATTTTCAAGAAGTTTTAGCTCTCACCTTAGCAAGACAACAAAGAGGATGCACAAACTCTTGATGAAGCACAATGATGACTCTTCTTCTTGCTTAGCCGAGAGACACCTTGGGATTTCTCTAATTTCCTAGCTAAGTTACCATGTTCTTAGTAGGTGAATTTGGTTAGAACAAGAAGAAAACGAAATGGAAGCTAACAACTCACCTGAGCCGAAATGAAGGTTCAAAGAGCTTGCATGTGTGTCTTTTGCACTCTAGCTTTGCTTGGTCGAGTTCCTTGGTAGCTTGGAAGTCTTGAAGAGCCTTAGGATGAAGAACTTATCTATGGAGAGTATATTTTTAGCTAGGGCCGAGAGAGAGAGAGAAGAAATGAGAGAGAGTGAGAGAAAATATGAGAAAAGATGAAAGAAAAATGAAAGCTTGATGGGTGTTGATGCATATGTCGGCCTAGGGCTTGCAAATTCAGATTTTTGTGTCTTCAAGAAGCATTTTGAATTGTCTAGTATGGGCATGGAGCTTGTGTCGAGAATATAGAGCCTTTGGGTAGAGTTTTGAGCTAAATTTTTTATGCATTGTGTCATAGATTGTCATTGGATGTCTAGGAATAGAAATAGAAATTGGAATGCATGCACAATGACAAGAGTTGGTCGGCCAAGGCTTGTTAAAAATCTGAAATTTTGTCTTGGTTGAGCAATATTTAATTGTGTGTTTGGGATATACAAAGAATAAATAATAAAGAATAAAGAATGTCTAGCTTTTTGTGAGATTTTGTCTTCTAGTGGGCTGAATTAGCAATTTAATATTAGTTAGTGGAGTTTGTAGGATTAATTAATGATCTAGTGCTTCGTGTAAGATGTTTTTTTGATTAGCGTGAGGGTATACTTTCCTAGGTTTTAGGGCACGCACTACGAGGTAGGGCACGAACTACGAGACGAATACACGTTTACCAAGCAAATGCACGCAACCTAAATGAATGCACGCAATTCAATGCAAGGCACACAAAACGAAACACGATTCTTAAACTTAGGTCAAGGCACGCAAATCTAAGTTAGGACACACGAAATGAGGTATCGCACGTAAATCGAGACCGGGGCCTCACATAACGCCTTACGGATCAAAAGTTATGGGCACCGGAGTGACGAAGACATGGTCCCAAGCCCCATGCCCTCGGTTTACGGGCGCAGCCTCTACGTGAAGCAAAGTTGCCTTGCCCAAGGTGCCATGGGATTCGGTAATAGAAATGTGATGGATTAGGTTGTCGTCCTTTTCACAGCTCACGACGTACTATCCGAGACGGAAAAACATCGTAAAATAAGAAAAGTATCCTGAAATTGATGAAAACGTTCGATTTTGGACTCCGAAAATAGGCGTAGCCAAGCTGGCTTTTTGTTCCTATCGTAGGGCTCTCGGAGAGCTTTCCAACGGTATGCTATGTGCTGTGTAACTCCTTACGGATCAAAAGTTTTGGGCACCGGAGCGGCGGATACTTGGTCACAAGCCCCACGCCCCTCGATTTGCGGGCCCAGCCTCTACGTGAAGTGAAGTTGTCATGCCCAAGGTGCCATGGATTTGGTAATAAAAATGTGATGGATTAGGTTGTCGTCCTTTTTGAGGCTGACGACGTACGATCGGGGACGAAAAAATAGCACAAAAGAAGAAAAGTGTCCCAAAACTGATGAAAACGTTCGATTTTGTGCTTTGAAATAGGAACAGCATAGCAGGCTTATAGCACACGTCGTAGAGCTCTCAGAGAGCTTTCCAATGGTATGCTGTGCACCTCGTAACTCCTTACGGATCAAAAGTTATGGGCACCGGAGCGACGGATACCTGGTTAAAAGCCCAACGCCCTCTATTTGCGGGCCCAGCCTATACGTGAAGTGAAGTTGTCATGCCCAAGGTGTCGTAGGATTTGGTAATAGAAAAGTGATGAATTAGGTTGCCGTCCTTTTTGCGGCTGACGACCTACGATCCGGGAGGGAAAAACAGCGCAAAAGAAAAAAAATGTCCCAAAACTGATGAAAATGTTCGATTTTGGGCTCCGAAAATAGGCGCAACTGAGCAGGCTTATTGTACCCCGTCGTAGAGCTCTCAGAGAACTTTTCAATGGTATGTTGTGAACTGCGTAACTCCTTACGAATCAAAAGTTATGGGCACCGGAACGACGTATACCTGGTCGTAAGCCCCATGCCCTCAGCTTGTGGGCCTAGCCTCTAAGTGAAGCGGAGTTGTCTTGCCCAAGGTGCCAGAGCATTCGATAATAGAAATATGATGGATTAGGTTGTCGTCCTTTTCGCGGTTCACGACGTACGATCCGGGACGAAAAAACAGCGCAAAAGAAGAAAAGTGTCCCGAAACTGATGAAAACATTTGATTTTTGAGCTCCAAAAACATGCGCAGCCTAGCAGGCTTGCGGCACCCGTCATAGAGCTCTCGGAGAGATTTCTAATGGTATGTTGTGCACCGCGTAACTCCTTACGGATCAAAAGTTTTGGGCACTCGAGTGACGGATACTTGGTCACAAGCCCCACGCCCTCGGTTTGCGGACCCAGCCTCTACGTGAAGCGAAGTTGTCTTGCCCAAGGTGCCATGGGATTCAGTAATAGAAATGTGATGGATTAGTTTGTCATCCTTTTTGCGGCTCACAAAGTACAATCCGGGACGAAAAAATATCACAAAAGAAGAAAAGTATCCCAAAATAGAAGAAAACATTTGATTTTCGGCTCTAAAAAAAGGCAAAGTTGAGCAGGCTTGCTGCCCACATCGTAGAGCACTTGAAGAGCTTTCCAATGGTATGCTGTGCGCCAACGTTACTCATTACGGATCAAAAGTTATGGGCACCCGGAGCGACGGAGACCTGGTCTCAAGCCCCACGCCCTCGATTTGTGGGCCCAGCCTTTACGTGAAATCAAGTTGTCTTGCCCAAGGTGCGGTGGGATTTGATAATAGAAATGTGATGGATTAGGTTGTCGTCCTATTCACGGCTCACGACGTACGATCCGTGACCGAAAAAACAGCGCAAAAGAATAAAAGTGTCCCGAAACTGATAAAAACGTTCAATTTTGGGCTTCGAAAAAAGGCGTAACTGAGCAAGCTTGTTGCACCCGTCGTAGAGCTGGGAGAGCTTTTCGACGGTATGCCGTGCGCTGCGTAACTCCTTACGGATCAAAAGTTATGGGCACCGGAGCGACATAGACCTGGTTACAAGCCCCACGCCCTCGGTTTGCTGGCCCAGCCTCTATGTGAAGTGTGGTTGTCATGCCCAAGGTGCCATGGGATCCGGTAATAGAAATGTGATGGATTAGGATGTCGTCCTTTTTGCGGCTGACGACGTACGATCGGGGACGGAAAAACTGCGCAAAAGAAGAAAAATATACCGAAACTGATGAAAAAGTTTAAATTTGGGCTCAAAAAACAGGCGCAGCCGTGCAAGCTCAAAGCACCCATCGTAGAGCTCTCGAAGAGCTTTCCAACGGTATGCTGTGCGCCTCATAACTCCTTACGAATCAAAAGTTATGGGCACCGGAGCGACGAATACCTTGTCACAAGCCCCACGCCCTCGGTTTGTGGGCCCAACCTCTACGTGAAGTGAAGTTGTGATGCCCAAGGTGCCGTGGGATTCTGTAATAGAAAAATGATGGATTAGGTTGTCGACTCTTTCGCGACTGATGACGTACGATTCGGGAATGTAAAACAGCGCAAAAGATGAAAAATGTACCAAAACTGATGAAAACATTCAATTTTGGGTTTCGAAAACAGGTGCAGCCGAGCAGGCTTTCTGTTCTCATCGTAGAGCTCTCGAAGAGCTTTCCAACGGTATGCTGTGCGTCGCGTAACTCTTTACTAATCAAAAGTTATGGGCACCGGAGCGACATATACGTGAAGTGAGGTTTTCATGCCCAAGGTGTCATGGGATTCGGTAATAGAAATGTGATGGATTAGGTTGTCATCCTTTTCGCGGCTAACGACGTATGATCCGGTACGAAAAAATAGCGCAAAAGAAGAAAAATATCCCGAAACTGAAGAAAACGTTCGATTTTGGGCTCCGAAAATAGTCGCAGTCTAGTAGGCTTGCTGCACCTATCGTAGAGCTCTCGGAGAGCTTTCCAACGGTATGCTGTGTGCTGCGTTACTTCTTATGGATCAAAAGTTATGGGCACCAGAGCGACGGAGACCTAGTCTCAAGCCCCACACCCTCGGTTTGCGGGCCCATCCTCTACGTGAATCAAAGTTGTCTTGCGCAAGGTTCCGTGGAATTCGATAATATAAATATGATGGATTACGTTGTCGTCTTTTTCGCTGCTCACGTACGATTCGGGACTGAAAAATAGCGCAAAAGAAGAAAAGTGTTCCTAAACTAATGAAAACATTAGATTTTGGGCTCCGAAAATAGGCGCAGCCGAGCAGGCTTGCTACAACCAGTTGTAGAGCTCTTAGAGAGCTTTTCAACGGTATGTTGTACGCCGCGTAACTCCGAACGGATCAAAAGTTATGGGCACCGGAACGACAGATACTTGGTCACAATCCCCACGCCCTCGGTTTACGGGTCCAACCACTATGTGAAGTGAAGTTGTCATGTGAGGCCCCGACCCCCGATTTGCGTGCGAAACCCTAGCTTCGTGTGCCCTAACCTAGATTTGCGTGCTATGACCTAGGTTTAAGAATTGTGTTCATGTTATGTGCCATGCATTGATTTACGTGCATTCGTTTGGGATTGCATGCATTTACTCGAAAAACGTGCGTCCGTCTCGTAGTTCGTGTCTTACCTCTTAGTGCGTGCCCTAGACCTAGGAAAGCGTGCCTTCACGCTCATCAAGAAAGCATCTTTCACGAAGCACTAGACTATTAAACAATCCTACAAAATCCACTAACAATATAATAATCCAAATTCCATTCACTAGAAGACAAAAAAGGCACCAAACACTAGACATTCCTTATTCTTTATTCTTTGTTCTTTTTGCATTTTCAACACACAACAATTAACACCCAAAAAGATGACACAAATTCAGCCATTTTATTAGCCTTGTCCAACCATACCATGGTCTTGCACAAGGTTTGAGCAAAAATTTCATTCTCTCTCTCCATTTTCGGTTATTGGCTGAGTTTTCTACCTCCTTGGTTTGTCTTCTTCACATCTTGGTTGAGCAAGGTCGAGTAGCCATCGAGAAACCCAAGCAAACAAGCTAGAGCTCGAAATCACTCTTGCATGTGCATTTGAAGCTTCATTTCGGCCTAGGTGAGTTACTAAGCATCCATTTCTTTTCTTCAAGTTCTAATTACTTGCATGCACTAAGAGATTGCTTATTAAGCTAGGAAAAATAGAGAAAAGCTAGTAGGTTTTCGGCTAGGCAAAGGAAAGGAGAAGATTTGAGCTTCAACAAGGTTGTTGTGCATCTTTTGATTGATTGAAAAGGTGAGGGTTAAAAGCTTTTGAAAACTCTTTGAAATTTCACATGCATGTTCATAAATGTGTATATTTGCTTCTGTATTTGAGTTATGTGGTCGTCCATTAGCTTAAACAACCATGCATGGCAAGATCTTGGCTTGAAAATAATGCTAGGTGAAGTCGAAATGGATGACAGCTCTCTGACCAGTCTGTTCGAGGTAAGTTTAGCTAAGCAAATGATGTTAAAAATTCTTGAAAATTGGTAGGTGACTATTTTGGACAGTTTTGAACATTTTTCCCAGAAATAGGCCGAAGCTAATTTGGATCCTAAGGTCCTCAAAATGGCAAATCATTAAAATGTGACCAAATCTGGAAATCTGGAAAAATGAATCAGGTTTGGCAGATGCACTGATGTTGTGGAACGAACCATATTTGACTTAGTAACTGATGTCCAAAATGCATGAACTTTGGTGTGCTACTATATTTTTCAGTTCTGGACAACTTTGTCAGAAATAGACCAAAGCTAAAAATGACTCTAAGGACCTCAAGAACGTCATTTTCGGAAAAGTGTGCAAATCTGGGACAGTTTTGTGTTACCTCACTGTTTCGGTTATAACTAATGATTCTGAACTCCAATTGATGCAAGGATTGTTGCTGATTTTAGTTAACTTCTTAAGCTTTAATTTGACATCTTATTCACTGAATTTTGAGATTGTTTGATTATTCTATTGATTATGAGAAAACAGCCTATTGCAGTGAGTGTTCCACTTAGCTATGTGCTTGGAAAACTATTGTAACCTCTTTTGTGGCACTAGTTGCTTGGAATTGTGGTGTTGGAATATTATGTGGACTGTTTTAAGCACTTGAGGATGTATGAATTGAATGATGTATGACTTGGGAATGATGTTAAGTTGACTTAGGGTTTGATCGCACGATTATGCATGAAATGGAAACCCTAATGACTAAGTATTCTTGCTAAGTCTTAACCATTGGATATTGTGTTGGAATCATAAGCTTAGTGGGCTGCCCGTAAATGTTTTATAACTTCAAAAGTGATCTTGACCCATTGCATGTTGACAAATAAGCTTTTCTCGCATTTGAACCCTTGTTGATATCACTGCATGTTGAGTAATCTTATCACTTGATTGCGTGGACTTTTTAATGAGTTATATGGCCTGTTTTACATGTGTTACATGGCTGCCCGTTTAATTTCCATATAACTCTATATGCCTTTCAAGTGAAATTTCCTGTCTTATCATGTCCTGCCTGTTTATCTGTCAATGTGCAATCTTATGATTGTCCGGAGGGCAACCTACTTTGTTGTCCTCCTTCTGTGATATATATTACCTGTCATAAATGTGCATTGCATACAAGGTTGCAACCTTCCTGTCGGCATGGTAGTGATCACGCACGCCGGGCGGCATCGGGCTTGCCGGTGTTACCGTGACCTCCATGGTCCCATTCCCTCTCTCGCTTGGGGGCTAGACTTCCTCGGAGAGTTGGGTCGTAGGATTTTGGGGTACATCCAGAGTACACCCACCTGGTGTGTTTTGGGGAATGATTTGAAGTCGGCCGCAACTTCTGATTCTGAAACTGATCTGAGAGCAAAAGTTCACCGTATCCTTTTTATTATGTGTATAAGTACTCCCGCTTGGATCCTAGAGAACCTCGGGGAGGAAAGACCGGTATTCCTGTTCTGTACTTGTATTTCTGTACTTGTATTTCTGTTATATTCATGTTGAGAAAGGGGTTTTCATAAGTTTAACCGAAAAATGAGTTTCAAAACTTATTTCTCGTTCCCCCTCGCTGAGTTCATAAGGACTCACCCTCTTTTATCATCTCAAGTGAAGAAGAACAGGTACAGGAACCCGAGGATAATGTACCTAATGATGAATCCCTGGAGTGATTGCCTGTTATTGTTGTTTGCTTGAACGTGACTACTTTTGTACCTTGTGCTGCTTGAAGACTATTTATCTTATGTTGTTGTTGTCGTTAATGTAAAAGACCCCCGTTGTAATTTGGGGTCTAATTTTGGGTTGTACTTATTTTAAGTAGACTGATACTAGACATGACACTACTGTGATCGTTTTGCTTTTACTACCGCTAGTATCTATCACAGGTTATGATGCTTAGTTAAGGAATAGGTTAATGAACTTATCCAATCTCAGCAGGTACTCACTAATAAGCTAAGATCAACAGGTATATTTTGAAATGAAGATAAATGGACAAACGAGACATAGTATCATGTTAGGTTATAAATCAAACGGGACGTCGAATTAACCAATAGGCAATTCAATTGATGGAATAATAGTAATCTTAGCTGGAATTGAATTTGAGATGGTAAATTTTGAGGCTGTTAGAAAATTTAGGTCAAAACAAAGAGCTCAATTACAGCTGTTATGCTGCCGGATTTCTGGAAAGTTTTGGAGTCTAGAATAAAACGTTAAGTGTTAAACCTCCTAGAATGATTAAGAATGTGAAAGGACTTGAATGTTTAGATCACACCCTGGTCTAACCTTTATAGGCCGGGTTGGGGCGTGACATGTCATGCCCAAGGTGTCGTGGGATTTGGTAATAGAAAAGTGATGGATTTGGTTGTCGTCCTTTTCGCGGCTGACGACGTACGATCCGGGACGAAAAACAGCGCAAAAGAAGAAAAGTGTGATGAAACTTATGAAAATGTTCGATTTTGGGCTCCAAAAATAGGTGCAGTCAAGCAGGCTTGCAGTTCCCATCGTAGAGCTCTCGAAGATCTTTCCAACGGTAAGCTATACGCCGCGTAATGCCTTACGGATTAAAAGTTATGGGCACCGGAGCGACGTAGACCTAGTCCCATGCCCCACGCCTTCGGTTTGCGAGCGAAGCCTCTACGTGAAGCGAAGTTGTCTTGCCTAAGGTGCCATGAGATTCGGTAATAGAAATGTGATGGATTAGGTTGTCGTCCTTTTCACGGCTAATGACGTACGATCGGGGATGAAAAAATAGCGCAAAAGGAGAAAAGTGTCCTGAAACTTATGAAAACGTTCGATTTTAGGCCCCGAAAATAGGGGCAGCCAAGCAGGCTTGGTTTCTCCCATCGTAGAGCTCTCGGAGAGCTTTCTAACGGTTTGCTGTGCGCCGCGTAACTCCTTACGGATCAAAAGTTATGGACATCGGAGCGACGGAGACCTGGTCCTAAGCCCCACGCCCTCGGTTTGCGGGCTCAGCCTCTACGTGAAGTGAAGTTGTCTTGCCCAAAGTGCTGTGGGATTTGATAATAGAAATGTGATGGATTAGGTTGTCGTTCTTTTCGCGACTCACGACGTACGATCCGGGACGAAAAAGTAGCACAAAAGAAGAAAAGTGTTCCGAAACTGATCGAAACATTCTATTTTGGGCTCCGAAAATGGGCACAAGCCCCGAGCAGGCATGCTGTACCTGTCGTAGAGCCCTCGGAGGGCTTTCCAACGATATGCTGTGCGGCGCGTAACTCCTTAAGGATCAAAAGTTATGGGCACCGGAGCGATGGTCACAAGCCCCACGCGCTCAGTTTGCGGGACTAGCCTCTGCGTGAAGTGATGTTGTCATGCCCAAGGTGACGTGGGATTCGGTAATAGAAATGTGATGGATTAGGTTGTCGTGCTTTTCGCGACTGACGAAGTACGATTGGGGACGGAAAAACAGCGCAAAAGAAGAAAAGTGTCCCAAAACTGATGAAAACGTTCAATTTTGGGCTCCGAAAATAGGGGCAATTGTGAGGCCCAACCCCGAATAACGTGTCTTACCTCAATTTACGTGCCTTAGACCTAAAAACATATGACTGACCTTGGATTACGTGCCCTGTCTTAATTTTCGTGCATGCCTCGTTATATGTGCCTTGACCTAGAATGTTGTGCCCTAATCCCCAACTGACGTGCGATACCTAGATATACGTGCCCTGACCTCGATGTACATGCGTTACCTCATTTTGTGTGCCCTAACCTTGAACTGCATACCGTAACCTAGATATAGAGTCGTGCCTTAGTTTGCGTGCATTGCATTGAACTACGTACCCTTGCATTGGTTTACGTACATTCACCTAGGATTGTGTGCATTTGCATTAGAATCCGTGCACTTACCATGAAGTATGTGCCTTAGACTTGAAGTACGTGTCATACCTCGTAGTTCGTGTCTATCTCGTAATTTGTGCCCTAGAACCTAGGAAAGCGTGCCTGCACGTTAATCAATAAAGAATCCTACATAAAGCACTAAACACTAAAATAATCCTACACAATCCTCTAAACATTATTATATTCTTAATTCAAATTCTCTACAAACTCCACTAACAATAAAATAACACTAAACTATTCCTACATTTCCCACTATCTATTATTTTATTCATAATTCAAACTCATCAACAAACAGTCCTATATTTTATTCTACCTAGATTCCCTAATTTCCCAACATTCCTATGACAACACAAGACACCATGCTACCTAGGATAGACAAAACAAAAACAATCATATTTTAAATACTCAATATTCCTCACAAAGCACAAGAATGCATAAAAAATACACACCACACACTACCCTTGTGAGGCCCGACCTCAATTTACGTGCGATACCTCATTTCGTGTGTCCTAACCTAGATTTGCGTGCCTTGACCTAGGTTTAAGAGTTGTGTTTCGTTTTTGTGTGCTTTGCATTGAATTACGTGCATACATTTAGTGTTGCGTGTATTTACTTAGGAAACGTGCATTCATCTCGTAGTTCGTGCTTTACCTCATAGTGCGTGCCCTAAACCTAGGAAAGTGTGCCCGCACGCTAATCAAGAAAGCATCTTACATGAAGCACTAGATCATTAATTAATCCTACAAACTCCACTAACTAATATTAAAATGCTAAGTCAACTCACTAGAAGACGAAATCTCACAAAAAGCTAAATGTTCTTATTCTTTATTCTTTATTCTTTTGCACCTTCCAAACACTCAATTAAATAATGCTCAAACAAGACAAAAAATTCAGAATTTTTGCAAGCCTTGGCCGACCCACATGGAGCCTTTTTTTAATGCTTTGCAATTTGAAAATTTATTCCTAGACATTCTATGACAAGTTATGATACAAAGCAAAAAAAAAAATGGCTTAAAACCCTACCCAATGCACCCCATTCTCGACACAATCAAATGCCCATGCTAGGATGATTCAAATTATGCTCCTTGAAGACAAAAATTCAGAATTTTCAAGGCCCTAGGCCGACACAAGCATCAAACACTTCAAAGCTTTCATTCTTTCTCACATTCTCTCATTTTCTCTCACTCTCTCATTTCTTCTCTCTCTCTCTCTCGGCCCTAGCTGAAATTGTAGACTCCATAGCTTAAGCTCATAATCCTAAGGTTCTTCAAGACATGCAAGCCACCCAGGAACTCGACCAAGCAAGCTAGAATCAAAAGAAACTTGCATACAAGCTCTTAGAACCTTCATTCGGCCCTTAGGTATATTGATAGCTTCCATTTCATTTTCTTTGTGTTCTAACCACATGCACATACGAAGAACATGGTTACTAAGCTAGGAATTAGAGAATCTCAAGTTGTCTCTCGGCTAAGCAAGGAAAAAGGACGACCTTGTGCATCATCAAGAGTTTTGTGCATCTTCATTGTTGTCTTGCTAAGGTGAGGGCTAAAACTCTTTTGAAAAGCTTTCAAAAAACCATATGCATGCCTTTAAATGTTTATTTTCACCTCTGTACTTGTGATATATGTGTGTACATGAGCTTTTGTGAGCATGCATGGCAAGATATTTGTCTAGAATGTGAAGATAGGCGAAATCGCGTAATGGACAGTCTTCTAACTTGTTGGAGCAAAGTGATTTTGACCAGGTAAATGATGTTGAAAATGCGTGAAATTTGGTAGGTGACTATTGTTTCCAGTTCTGAGAATTTTTTGTAGAAATATGCCAAAGCTAATTTTGACTCTAAGGTCCCCAAAATGGCAAAACATTGAAAGGTGTCCAAATCTGGAAAATCTGGGAAAATGAAGTAGGTTTTGGCAGATTCACTGTCCTTGTAGAACGAACCAGTTTTGACCTAGTAAATGATATCAAAAATGCATTAAATTTGGTGTGTTGCTATATTTTTCAGTTCTGGACATTTTTGTCAAAAATAGACTAAGGCTAAATCTGACCCTAAGGTCCTCAAAAACGACAAGTATTGAAATGTGTACAAATCTGGACAGTTTTGTGTAGTCTCGCGGTTTTGGCTATAACTCTTGAATCCGAACTCCAAATGATGCGAGGTTTGTTTCTGGATTTAGTTCACTACTAAAGCTTTAATTTGAAATTTTATTCACTAGAATTGGAGATTTTTTGCTTGTCTCAATAATTGTGAGAAAACAGACCATTGCAGTGGGGTTTTCCTTTAGTGATATGCTTTGAAAATTATTGTAACTTCTCTTGTTGTATTAAATGCTTAGGATTGTGGCACTTGGATGTTGTGTGGACTGTTTTGAATGCTTGAGGATGTTTTAATTAATTGATGCATGGCTTGAGCTTAATTACATGACAACTAGGGGCTTAATCGCACGGGTGAGCATGAATTGAAACCCTAATGACTAGGAAAACTCGCTAAGTGTTGATCCTATGAATATCATGTTTAATTATGTGATTAGTAGGCTGCCCGTAGTTGCCCTCATAGCCCTAAATGTGGTTCCGATGATTACATGTTAACAAGTAGGCCTTTCTCACACCCGGTCCCACGTAAACATCGTTGCATGTTATATGACCTTATTATTTGATTACGTGAACTACGAAATGAGTTATATGACTTGATTTACATGCGTTACATGGCTGCCCATTTAATACTCATATAACTCCATGTACTTTACAAGTGAAATTACCTGTCATATCGTGCCTCGCATGTTTACTTGTCAATGTGCAATCTTATAACTACTCGGAGGCAACCTACTTTGTTGTCCTCCTAATATGATATATTAAATGTCATAAATGTGCATTGCATATAAGGTTGCAACCTTTCATTCTGGCGTGGTAGCGTTCACGCACACCGGGCAGCATCGGGCTTACCGGTGCAACCGTGACTACCATTGTCCAATTCCCTCTCTCGCTTGGGGGCTAGACTTCCTTGGAGAGTTGGGTCATAGGATTTCGGGGTACATCCGGAGTACACCCATTTGGCGTGATAAGAGGATGATTTGAAGTCGGTTGCAACAACTGATACTGGAAATGAACTAAAAGCAAAAGCCCACCATATCCTTTTTACTATGTGTATAAGTACTCTCGCTTGGTTCCTAGAGGACCTCGGGGAGGAAAGACGGGTAATTGTGTTTTTTTATTTCTATATTACATTACGTACTTACTTGTGATATATGTCATGCTTGCAAAAAAGTTTTCATAAGTTGAATAGGAAAAAGAGTTTCAAAACTAATTTCTCATTCCCCATCGCTGAGTTCATAAGGACTCACCCTCTTTTATCATCTCAGGTGAAGAAGACCATGACCAGGTACCCAAGGACAACGTGCCTAACGATTTTTCCTTGGAATGATTGCTTGCCCTACGTGCCTTATGTGACTATGGCCATTTTGTGAACGATATGTTGCTTGAAGACTATTTCTTATGTTGCTTGTTATTGTATTGTAAATGACCCCCCGTTGTAATTTGGGGTCAAATTTTGGCTTGTACTGATCATAACTAGTTAGATACTCTTATGGTCGTTTTGCTATCGCTACTGGTTAATATCTATCACAGGCTTATGAAGTATCAGGTAAGGATTAAGTAAAATGAATCTATCCAATCTTAAGCAGGTATTCATTGGTAGGTTAAGATCAATAGGTACTTTTGTAACAAGGATTAACAAACAAACGAGACATAGTA
Source organism: Budorcas taxicolor (assembly GCF_023091745.1). Classification (NCBI taxonomy): domain Eukaryota; kingdom Metazoa; phylum Chordata; class Mammalia; order Artiodactyla; family Bovidae; genus Budorcas; species Budorcas taxicolor. The sequence continues at coordinate 9,675 of NW_026292135.1, read as the reverse complement.
TCATGCTAAGTTGTTAATCAAACGAGACTCCGAGATAACTAGTAGGCATTTCCATTGGTGATAAATAGTAATCTTAGTTGAAAATGAAATTTAGATTGGAAATTTTGAGGCGTTTAGAAAATTAGGTCAAACTAAATAGCCCAATTACAGCTGTTATGCTGCCGATTTTTCGGAGAATTTGTGGAGTTTAGGCTAAATGTAAAGTGTTAAACTTTCATGAACGATTAAATGCGTGATATGACTTGAATGTTTAGATCACACCCTAGTCTAACCCTTATAGGTTGGGTTGGGTCGTGACAACCCTAGCCCTCATTTTCGACCAAGACACCCAAATACAATTAAAATTCAGATTTTACATCAAAAACATCTCACACATGCTCTATCAACTTACCAAAACCGAGCACACGCACACACACACACACACTAAAACTTCACTTTTCCTCACAAACTCTCTCATTTTCGACCATGGCAGCCCCTTGAGCATTCAAGACTCCTAACAACTCTCTAAGACTCTCCCAAGCTCGGCCCTAGCAAGCACAAGCAAGGCAACTAGCTCAAAAATGCACACAAGCTCACAAAACTCATCATTTTCGGCCTAAGGTAAGTCTTGATAGTTTTCTTCCATTTCTTTTGGTTTCACACACATGCACATCTTCCTCACATGCTAACTAAGCTAGAAATTAAGGGAAGACAAGCCATCTCTCGGCCAAAGTAATGAAGAAGCTCCCTTTGTGCATTTTGAAGAGCATTTGTGCATCTTTAACCATCAATAGGCTAAGGTGAGGGTTAAACTCTTTTAAAAGCTTTCAAAAATCACATGCATGCCTTCATATGACTATATTTACCTCTGTAGTTGTTGTATATGTGTGTACATGAGCTTATATGACCATGCATGGCTAGATTTTTGGCTAGAACTTGAAGATAGGTAAAAACGTGTTGGTGGCAGTTTTCTGATCTTGTAGTACAAAGAATATTTGACTTAGTAAACCTTGATAAAAATGCATTAAAATTGGTAGGTTACTAGTTTTTCCAGTTCTGAGCATGTTTTATAGAAATATGCCAAAGCCAAATCTGACTCTAAGGCCTCCAAAATGGTCAAACATTGTCAGGTGTCTAAATCTAGAAGAATTGGAAAAATGAAATAGGTTTCTAGCAGATTTCCGACTCAGTAGAACGAAGTGTTTGTGACCTAGTAAATGTTGGTGAAAATGCATGAACATTGGTAGGTTGCTAGATTTTGCAGTTTTGGACATTTTTGTCAGAATTATACCAAAGCCAATTCTGATTCTAAGACCCTAAAAAATGGAAACAATCGTAATGTGTCTAAAACTGGACAGTTTTGCGTAGTCCCCACGGTTTTGGCCATAACTCCTAAGTCCGAACTCCAAATGATGCAAGGTTTGTTCCTAGATTTAAATCACCCAGTGAGCTTTAATTTGAAATTTTGTCCACATAATTTGGAGATTATTTTCTTGGCTAATTAAATATGGGAAAATAGACCATTGTAGTAGGGTTTTGCTTAGCAAAATCCTTTGAAACATGTTGTAACTTCACTTGTGGTATTGAATTCTTGGAATTGTGGCACGTAGATGTTGTGTGGACTGTTGTGGTTGGTTAAATTTGTTTAATTTGGTTGATGCATGGCTTGGGATCATTAATTGAGGAATGGTTTGCTTAATCGCATGTGTAAGCACGGAATTTAGGCCCTATTGCTTATGAAAACTTGTTAAGTGATGATCCTATGGCTAAATGCATTCAATTGTGTGGTTAGTAGGCTGCCTAATAAATGTTAAGTATGCTTGAAACTGTTTAAGTGTTACTTGTGGTGCTTAGCAAACATAACCAACCCCGAGCACGGCCTTGTAAACTCTAATGGCCCCGTAGACTCCCAAGTCATAGACAACTCTTGTGTGAATTATAAATCGATGTTGAGGAATGTTAATGGGCTGCCCGGAATTGTTTTTATAACTCTAATATGATTCCCGATGATTACATGTTGATAAGTAAACTCTTCTTACACCCTGTCTCATGTAAACGTCGTTGCATGCTTGTATAATCTTAATACTTGATACATGAACCCCGAAATGAGTTATATGACTTGATTTACATGTGTTACATGGCTGCTCGTTTAATGTTCATATAATTCTATGTGTTTTACAAAGTGAAAATTCGTGTTAAGCATGCCTCGTTTGTTTACTTGTCAGTATGTGATCTTATACTTGCTTGGAGGCAACCTACTTTGTTGTCCTCCTAATGTGAATTGTTAAAAGACATTCTATGGCTTATTTGAACATGATTTTTTGGCTGCCCGTGGAAGTTTAATTGCTTTCAAATTGATATATGAAATGATTACATGTTCTTACAATGCCTTATATGCCAATATGTCAAAATGTGATCATATACTTGCTCGGAGGCAACCTACTTTGTTGACCTCCCAATATGAAATGTTAAATGGCATACATGTGCATTGTATACAAGGTTGCAACCTTTCATTGTGGCATGGTTGCGTTTCACGAACGCCGGGCGGCATAGGGCTTGCCGATGCTCCCGTGACTACCATCGTCCAATTCCCTCTCTCGTTTGGCATTCTACCCTTGGAGAGTTGGGTCGTAGGATTCAGGGTACATCTGGAGTACACCTAATTAGGAGCGATAAGTGGATGATTGAAGCTGGTCGCAACAATTGTTATTGGAAATGAACTTAAACGGTAGGAACTAAGTGCTATACGGGGCAAAGTACTACACCTAAAAGTGGTGGAAACTACCTCTTGAGCCCGTAGGAGCCACCTCTAGAGTCCTGTACATATCAAAATGTATCCTTTTTACTACATGTTTAAGTACTCTCGCTTGGTTCCTAGAGGACCTCGGGGAGGAAAGACGGGTAAATATGTTCATTTATATTTATGTTATGTTATGAACTTTCTTATTTCATATGACATGTTTTCAAAAGGATTTTTCATAAGATTAACCAAAAAAGAGTTTTTAAAATGTTATCTCTCTTTCCCCCTCGCTGAGTTCATAAGGACTCACCCTCTTTTTTGTCACAGGTAAGGCAGATTTGGAACAGGTACCCGAAGAAAATGTGCTAGTTGATGAACCTTTGGAACGACTATGTGCATTGCGTGCTTTTTGTGAACATGGATGTTATTAGGGATGTTGTGTTTGATTGTAGACTGTTTATTTTGTTGATGTAAATGACCCCCGCTGTAATTTGGGTCTTATTTTGGCTTGTACTAATTATAACCAGACGAACTCTCTATTTGGTTGTTTGATTTCATTATCTTGGTTAGTAGTTATCTTAGGCGTTTAAACCACTAGGTGAATAATTAAATAAGTTAACTTATATAATTTCACTTAGGTTCTCATTCGTAAGTTAAGGATAATAGGTACTTGTGTAATAGGAATTGATGAATAAACGGGACATAAATATCATGCTAGGTTTGTTAATCAAATGGGACTTTCGAGATAAATGAGTAGGCATATTAGTTGATGACAAAATCAGAATCTTTGTTGGAATCGGTTTAATGATTGAAAATTTTAAGGCATTTAGTAAATAGGTCAAACCAAAGGTCCTAAATACAGTCGTTATGTTGCCGGTTTTCTTAAAAAAAAAAACTTTTAGAGTTCTAGCCCAACGTTAAGCGTTAAATCATAACAAACGACTAAGTATGTGAAATAGCATCAATGAATTGGGTCATACCCTAGTCTAGCCTCTATAGGTCGGGTTGGGGCGTGACACCTAGAGTCCTATACGTATCAAAATGTATCCTTTTTACTACGTGTTTAAGTACTCTCGCTTGGTTCCTAGAGGACCTTGGGGAGGAAAGATGGGTAAATATGTTCATTTATATTTATGTTATGTTATGAACTTGCTTATTTCATATGACATGTTTTCAAACGGATTTTTCATAAGATTAACCGAAAAATAGTTTTTAAAATGTTATATCTCGTTCCCCCTCGCTGAGTTCATAAGGACTTACCCTCTTTTTTGTCACAGGTAAGGTAGATTTGGAACAGGTACTCGAAGAAAATGTGCTAGTTGATGAACCTTTGGAACGACTATGTGCATTGCATGCTTTTCGTGAACATGGATGTTATTAGGGATGTTGTGTTTGACTGTAGACTGTTTATTTTGTTGATGTAAATAACCCCGTTGTAATTTGGGTCTAATTTTGGCTTGTACTAATTATAACTAGACGAACTCTCTATTTGGTTGTTTGATTTCATTATCTTGGTTAGTAGTTATAGTAGGCGTTTAAACCACTAGGTGAAGAATCAAATAAGTTAACCTATCTAATTTCACTTAGGTGATAATTCGTAAGCTAAAGGATAATAGGTACTCGCGTAATAGGAATTGATGAATAAACGGGACATAGATATCATGCTAGGTTTGTTAATCAAATGGGACTTTCGAGATAAATGAGTAGGCATATCGGTTGATGACAAAATCAGAATCTTTGTTGGAATCTGTTTAATGATTGAAAATTTTGGGGCGTTTAGTAAATAGGTCAAACCAAAAGGTCCTAAATACAGCCGTTATGCTGCCGGTTTTCTAAAAAAAAAAAAAACTTTTGGATTTCTAGGCCAACGTCAAGCGTTAAATCATAACAAACGACTAAGTATGTGAAATAGCATCAATGAATTAGGTCAGACCCTAGTCTAGCCTCTATAGGTCGGGTTGGGGCGTGACACCTAAAGTCCTATACGTATCAAAATGTATCCTTTTTACTATGCGTTTAAGTACTCTCGCTTGGTTCCTAGAGGACCTCGGGGAGGAAAGACGGGTAAATATGTTCATTTATATATATGTTATGTTATGAACTTGCTTATTTCATATGACATGTTTTCAAAAGGATTTTTCATAAGATTAACTAAAAAAAAGTTTTTAAAATGTTATCTCTCGTTCCCTCTCGCTAAGTTCATAAGGACTCACCCTCTTTTTTGTCACAGGTAAGGCAGATTTAGAACAGGTACTCGAAGAAAATGTGCTAGTTGATGAACCTTTGGAACGACTATGTGCATTACGTGCTTTTCGTGAACATGGATGTTATTAGGGATGTTGTGTTTGATTGTAGACTGTTTATTTTGTTGATGTAAATGACCCAGTTATAATTTGGGTCTAATTTTGGTTTGTACTAATTATAACCAGACAAACTCTCTATTTGGTTGTTTGATTTCATTATCTTGGTTAGTAGTTATCGTAGGCGTTTAAACCACTAGGTGAAAAATCAAATAAGTTAACCTATCTAATTTCACTTAGGTGCTCATTCGTAAGCTAAAGGATAATAGGTACTTGCGTAATAGGAATTGACGAATAAACGGGACATAGATATCATGCTAGGTTTGTTAATCAAATGGGACTTTCGAGATAAATGAGTAGGCATATCGGTTGATGACAAAATCAGAATCTTTGTTGGAATCGGTTTAATGATTGAAAATTTTGAGGCGTTTAGTAAATAGGTCAAACCAAAGGTCCTAAATACAGCTGTTATGTTGCTGGTTTTCTAAAAAAAAAAAAAACTTTTGGAGCTTTAGGCCAACGTTAAGCGTTAAATCATAACAAACGACTAAGTATGTGAAATAGCATCAATGAATTAGGTCATACCCTAGTCTAGCCTCTATAGGTCGGGTTGGGGCGTGACACCTTATATTAGAATGGTATCAGAGCGTAGTTTTCACATTAGTTGGGTTCAACTCTCGGACTGTAGGTAGAAGCCCTAAGATAATTATGATGTTTTGTTTATATGTGTTAATATGTGCTAATGTGCTTTAATTGCTTTGAAAATTGAATATTATGTGCCTTTGTGGACTATATGTATTATGTGTCATGCACACCGACACGTTAGTGCCCTCAATAATGCATACATGCTTTTATACTCCTTCCTTGATACATGTGCATGTTATATAAACCATGAATGACTGTTTATACACATAGATAGTTAGGATTAGGACTTTCAGAGAAGTGAATTTGTGCAAGACGAATGAAAAGGCTCAGTTAGAGATTTCTCGCATCTTCACAGGTACTCGATGTATCATATGTATTATTGGATATGCATATATAAAATGCATAGCACATGTATAGTTGTTGAGGTAAAGTTAACTCCTTATCTTTGGAATACCAATACCTATGATTAAGTTATCAATTTTATAGCTATGAAGTTCTTGATTCCATTAAACCGTTATTCGAATTGTGGTTCAAGCATAAAGGTTAATGACATACAACTTTCCTTAAGATATAAGAGTATACTATTGGACAAGTGGAGTAGAATATATATATTCATATGCTTATAATGGAAGTTTGACTTAGGGGTTGCTTTTGAATCAAATTCTTATATCTTAAATTGGTGTAATAGACTATTTATACGATTGAATCTTTACTTGATTGGAATGAAGCATTGATTAATCCCACATGGTGTATACTAGTGAGTTTCAAGTTCACTAAATGGTAAGACCCCGACCTAGAAATTAAGAGGTGAATTCGTGGAAGTTGACAATAGTTACTTTTAGGGGTTAGATTATTAAGACATGGATAGTGTATTTGATTTAACAAGGTTGATGATTCTTTAGTATAACAAGATATAGGGATGCTGGAATCGAGGAATTCACGTAGCTAGAACTCATGTTCGGAAGACTACACCTAAATGTTAGGTCGAATAGGAGTGTAAGGTATTGAATTATGCGTTAGATGACTAACAATGCTAAAGGTCCTAAATTGGATATTGATGATATTAAGAAACATGGTATTAATTTGGTGCCCCTCAGATTTAGCTGTAATTATGCAAAGTAAGTCATTCTGCACCCTCGCTATTTGGATACCCTAGAGGATGTTAGGAAGCATATATCCCTAAGTAATACCGATGGACCTGGTATATAAACCATGAAAATGATATTAAGCATCTGGTTGCAAAGTGGAGTCATTAGGGTATGATTAGTAATCCTAAATAGCTAATAGTGAGTATGCATGATGATTCATGGTGAACCCTAGGACCTAAGGTCGATGAGTCTTGATGTTCTTAGCTAGTTGAACATGTGAATAAGGACAGTAAGATTTCATTTAGTTAAGAAAGAGATGAATTAGAGTCATGATAACCCGAGAGACTGCTATTAGACAACCGTATTTATGTGCACCGTTTCACTTCTAGAAACTAGCGGTTGGTAGACTTCGAATCGTGGTCGTTGAATAGAGGGTGGATCTTGTAGTGATAATTAAACGAGTGGTTGAATACTTTTGAAGTTCTATTAGATTATATTGAAGGATGCCTTGTGGTTATAATTCTTATGTTGACACAGACTCGAAGTTATTTTGTGTAACAATCTACTTGGATTAGTATGTTAAGTATCTTATGAGCTAGATCATTTCGGTACCCATTTATAGTCCTAAGATTGTTGTTGTACGGCCGGTAACCTAGTGGAGCATTAATATCACTTACATGGTTATGAACCTAGCTTAGTAAAACTAATGTTGAAGATATATTGGCAGACATTAAGTGTTCAAATGAATGACTAGGTCGCTAAGTGAGTAGGACCATTGTCTTCTTAAGTATGATGTAACCTTGGATTGAGGTGAGTGAAATTTATTTTAGCTTGAAACTATTCGCTTTAGGAGTCTTGATTAAGATTAAAAGAAATTATGAAGCCTCGTGACTTGAAGATAGAGATTTGAATGAGGAAATAAATTGTGGATTACAAGTTGATGAATTTACTTGTAAGAGTTAAACTAGTGCAACACGATTAGTTTACCCATGCAATTTCGATGGCAATTTGTTGGTGGTACTTAGTAAACCTTAGAGTTTGAGTTTAATGAATCTCAACGGTCTTTCTCCTTGATTATGAGCGTGAAGGTTAACGAAGCTGGGAAAGGATGTTAGTGAATAGGAGCCTGTAATCGGGAGACTAGTCATTAGAAGATTTGTTAATCTAAAGTACCTACGAGATAAGGACTATGATACTATCGATAGATAACTACTTGAGATGGATTAGTTGTTTGGTGAGTTCTTCCTGAAAAAGGAACGTATTGTGGAAATGACCCATAACATGTGTATGTCCTACGTGTTAACAATTTTGAACCTAGTTGATAGGATATGTAAATCGGATATAGACCTATCATCTTGAAATTAGTGTATGTCCCCATAGGATCGTGGTATTATTGTGATATTCCTTTTGAGGTATGAATGTGAGATTGATACAACACGAGTTATGATTTTGGAGTTATAGTTATATAGTTAGAATACCGATGCAGCTTTGATGACTATGTTTGGAGATTCTAACCTTAATTAATGAACTTGACCTTAAGATCAAATGGAGAATAGAGTCGTTCAAAGAAACGAACTGTAAATGTAGGGGCCACACCGAAATAAAGGATTGGAGAAACGTAGGAAGCAAATTGGTTGGGGTATAAGAGATCACAGAACACGGGATGAACTAGAGTGGGAAAAATATCAAAAGCCAGAACCCATCTAAATGACTCCAACAAGTAAGAATGAATTTCGGGACAAAATTCTTTTAAGGAGAGGAGGATGTGAGGCCCGACCCTGAATAACGTGTCTTACATTGATTTGCGTGCCTTAGACCTATAATTATATGACTGACCTTGGATTACGTGTCCTGTCTTAATTTTCATGCATGCCTCGTCATATGTGCCGTGACCTAGAATGGCGTGTCCTAATCCCCGATTGACGTGCGATACCTAGATATACATGCCCTGACCTCGATGTACGTGCGTTACTTCATTTCATGTGTCCTAACCTTGAACTGCATACTGTAACCTAGATATAGAGTCGTGCCTTGGTTTGCGTGCATTGCATTGAACTACGTACCTTGCATTGGTTTGCGTGCATTTACCTAGGATTGTGTGCATTTGCATTATAATTCGTGCACTTACCTTGAAGTATGTGCCTTAGTCTTAAAGTACGTGCTGTACCTCGTAGTTTGTGTCTATCTCGTAATTCGTGCCCTAGAACCTAAGAAAGCGTGCCTGCACGTTAATCAATAAAGAATCCTACACAAAGCACTAAACACTAAAATAATCCTATACAATCCACTAAACATTATTATATTCCTAATTCAAATTCTCTACAAACTCCACTAACAATAAAATAACACTAAACTATTTCTACATTTCCTACTATCTATTATTTTATTCATAATTCAAACTCATCAACAAACAGTCCTATATTTTATTCTACCTAGATTCCCTAATTTCCCAACATTCCTTTGACAACACAAGACACCATGCCACCTAGGATAGACAAAACAAAAACAATAATATTTTAAACACTCAATATTCCTCACAAAGCACAAGAATGCATAAAAAATACACACCACACACTACCCTAGCCCTCATTTTCGACCTTGGCACCCAAATACAATTAAAATTCAGATTTTACATCAAAAACATATCACACATGCTCTCTCAACTCACCAAAACCGAGCACACACACACACATAATAAATCTTCACTTTTTCCTCACAAACTCTCTCATTTTTTACCATGGCAGCCCCTTGAGCATTCAAGACTCCTAACAACTCTCTAAGACTCTCCCAAGCTCGGCCATAGCAAACACAAGCAAGGCAACTAGCTCAAAAATGCACACAAGCTCACAAAACTCATCATTTTCGGCCTAAGGTAAGTCTTGATAGTTTTCTTCCATTTCTTTTGGTTTCACACACATGCACA
>NW_026292134.1:0-24230 GCF_023091745.1 Budorcas taxicolor | reverse complement strand
CACCCAGGAAAGATTAAAAGAAGTAAAAGGAACTCGGCAAACACAAATCCCGCCTGTTTACCAAAAACATCACCTCCAGCATCCCCAGTATTGGAGGCACTGCCTGCCCAGTGACTAGACGTTAAACGGCCGCGGTATCCTGACCGTGCAAAGGTAGCATAATCATTTGTTCTCTAAATAAGGACTTGTATGAACGGCCACACGAGGGTTTTACTGTCTCTTACTTCCAATCAGTGAAATTGACCTTCCCGTGAAGAGGCGGGAATAAACCAACAAGACGAGAAGACCCTATGGAGCTTTAACTAACTAGTCCAAAGAAAATAAACTTAACCATTAAGGGATAACAACACTCTTTATGGACTAGCAGTTTTGGTTGGGGTGACCTCGGAGAACAAAAAATCCTCCGAACGATTTTAAAGACTAGACCCACAAGTCAAATCAAACTATCGTTTATTGATCCAAAGACTTGATCAACGGAACAAGTTACCCTAGGGATAACAGCGCAATCCTATTCAAGAGTCCATATCGACAATAGGGTTTACGACCTCGATGTTGGATCAGGACACCCCGATGGTGCAACCGCTATCAAAGGTTCGTTTGTTCAACGATTAAAGTCCTACGTGATCTGAGTTCAGACCGGAGTAATCCAGGTCGGTTTCTATCTGTTATGTATTTCTCCCAGTACGAAAGGACAAGAGAAATAAGGCCAACTTCAACAAAGCGCCTTAAATCAATCAATGACTTTATCTCAATTGACCTCACAAACAATACCTGCCCTAGAAAAGGGCCCAGTTAAGGTGGCAGAGCCCGGTAATTGCGTAAAACTTAAACCTTTATACTCAGAGATTCAAATCCTCTCCTTAACAAAATGTTTATACTCAACATCTTAACACTTATTATCCCCATTCTTCTAGCCGTAGCTTTTCTTACACTAGTTGAACGAAAAATCCTAGGCTACATACAACTCCGAAAAGGCCCAAATATTGTAGGACCATATGGCTTACTCCAACCCATCGCCGATGCAATCAAACTTTTCATTAAAGAACCCCTACGACCTGCCACATCCTCAATCTCAATATTTATTCTAGCCCCCATCCTAGCCCTAACCCTAGCCTTAACTATATGAATCCCCCTACCCATACCCTATCCCCTCATCAATATAAACTTAGGAATCCTTTTCATATTAGCTATATCAAGCTTAGCCGTATACTCGATCCTCTGATCAGGCTGAGCCTCCAACTCAAAATACGCTCTTATTGGAGCCCTACGAGCAGTAGCACAAACAATTTCATATGAAGTTACACTAGCAATTATCTTACTATCAATCTTACTAATAAATGGATCCTTCACTCTCTCTACATTAATCATTACACAAGAACAAGTATGACTAATCTTCCCAGCATGACCCTTAGCAATAATATGATTCATTTCAACACTAGCAGAAACAAACCGAGCACCATTTGATCTTACTGAAGGAGAATCTGAACTAGTATCGGGCTTTAATGTAGAATACGCCGCAGGACCATTCGCCCTATTCTTTATAGCAGAATATGCAAACATTATTATAATAAATATCTTCACAACAACCCTCTTCCTAGGAGCATCCCATAACCCATACATACCAGAACTCTACGCAATTAACTTTATCATCAAATCACTACTACTCACAATGACCTTCCTATGAATCCGAGCATCCTACCCCCGATTCCGCTATGATCAACTGATGCACTTATTATGAAAAAATTTTCTACCCCTAACGCTAGCCCTATGCATATGACATGTATCTCTACCTATTCTCCTATCAAGTATCCCCCCACAAACATAAGAAATATGTCTGACAAAAGAGTTACTTTGATAGAGTAAATTATAGAGGTTTAAATCCTCTTATTTCTAGAACTATAGGAATTGAACCTACTCCTAAGAACTCAAAACTCTTCGTGCTCCCAATTACACCAAATTCTAATAGTAAGGTCAGCTAATTAAGCTATCGGGCCCATACCCCGAAAATGTTGGTTTGTATCCTTCCCGTACTAATAAACCCAATCACTCTCATTATTATCTTAATAACTATAATACTTGGAACCATTATCGTTATAATTAGCTCCCACTGACTACTCATCTGAATCGGATTTGAAATAAATATACTCGCCATCATTCCTATTATAATAAAAAAACACAACCCACGAGCCACAGAAGCATCAACTAAATATTTCCTAACTCAATCAACAGCCTCAATACTACTAATAATAGCCATTATCATCAACTTAATATTCTCAGGCCAATGAACCGTAATAAAACTATTTAACCCAACAGCCTCCATACTCATAACAATAGCCCTCGCCATAAAACTAGGAATAGCCCCATTCCACTTCTGAGTCCCAGAAGTAACACAAGGCATCCCTCTATCTTCAGGCCTAATCTTACTTACATGACAAAAACTAGCACCCATATCGGTACTTTACCAAGTATCCCAATCCATCAACCTAAATATAATCTTAACCCTATCAATTCTATCCATTATAATCGGAGGCTGAGGAGGATTAAACCAAACCCAACTACGAAAAATTATAGCTTACTCATCAATTGCCCACATAGGCTGAATAACAGCAATTTTACCATACAATCCCACCATAACATTACTAAACCTAATCATTTACATCATCATAACTTCCACCATATTTACACTATTTATAGCCAACTCAACCACAACCACTCTATCACTATCACACACATGAAACAAAACACCCATCATAACTATTCTAATTCTCATTACCCTCCTATCAATAGGAGGACTCCCCCCACTATCAGGATTTATGCCAAAATGAATAATTATTCAAGAAATGACAAAAAACAATAGCATTATCCTACCTACCTTCATAGCAATTACAGCACTACTAAACCTATATTTCTACATACGACTGGCATATTCCACCACACTTACTATGTTCCCTTCCACAAACAACATAAAAATAAAATGACAATTCTCAACCATAAAACGAATAACCCTCCTACCAACAATAACCGTATTGTCCACTATACTACTACCACTTACACCAATTCTCTCAATCCTAGAATAGGAATTTAGGTTAAATAGACCAAGAGCCTTCAAAGCCCTAAGCAAGTATAATTTACTTAATTCCTGATAAGGACTGCAAGATCATATCTTACATCAATTGAATGCAAATCAACTACTTTAATTAAGCTAAATCCTCACTAGATTGGTGGGTCCCACCCCCACGAAACTTTAGTTAACAGCTAAATACCCTAAATAACTGGCTTCAATCTACTTCTCCCGCCGCAAGAAAAAAAAGGCGGGAGAAGCCCCGGCAGAGTTTGAAGCTGCTCCTTTGAATTTGCAATTCAATATGTTAATTCACTACAGGACCTGGTAAAAAGAGGAATCAAACCTCTATTCTTAGATTTACAGTCTATTGCTTTACTCAGCCATTTTACCCATGTTCATAAACCGCTGATTATTTTCAACTAATCATAAAGATATCGGTACCCTTTATCTTCTATTTGGTGCCTGAGCCGGCATAGTAGGAACCGCTCTGAGCTTACTAATTCGTGCTGAGTTAGGCCAACCCGGAACTCTACTTGGAGATGACCAAATCTACAACGTAATTGTAACTGCACACGCATTCGTAATAATCTTCTTTATAGTAATGCCTATTATAATTGGAGGGTTTGGCAACTGGCTAGTTCCTCTAATGATTGGAGCCCCTGATATAGCATTCCCTCGGATAAATAATATAAGTTTTTGGCTCCTCCCCCCTTCTTTCCTATTACTCCTAGCATCCTCTATAGTCGAAGCCGGAGCAGGGACGGGTTGAACCGTATATCCCCCTCTAGCAGGTAATCTAGCCCACGCAGGAGCCTCAGTAGACCTGACCATTTTCTCCCTACACCTAGCAGGTGTTTCCTCAATTTTAGGAGCCATTAATTTTATTACAACTATTATTAACATAAAACCTCCCGCAATATCACAATACCAGACCCCCCTGTTCGTGTGATCTGTACTGATCACTGCCGTACTACTCCTCCTCTCACTTCCTGTATTAGCAGCTGGCATCACAATATTACTAACAGACCGAAACCTGAATACAACTTTCTTTGACCCAGCAGGAGGAGGAGACCCTATCTTATATCAACACTTATTCTGATTTTTTGGACACCCCGAAGTATATATTCTAATTTTACCTGGCTTTGGAATAATCTCCCACATCGTAACCTACTATTCAGGAAAAAAAGAGCCATTTGGATATATAGGAATAGTATGAGCCATAATATCAATTGGATTTCTAGGATTTATTGTATGAGCCCATCATATATTCACAGTCGGAATAGACGTCGATACACGAGCTTACTTTACATCCGCTACTATAATTATTGCTATCCCAACCGGAGTAAAAGTCTTTAGTTGGCTAGCAACACTTCACGGAGGAAATATCAAATGATCCCCCGCTATAATATGAGCCCTAGGCTTCATTTTCCTTTTTACAGTTGGAGGACTAACTGGAATTGTTTTAGCCAACTCCTCCCTTGACATCGTTCTCCACGACACATACTATGTGGTAGCACATTTCCACTACGTACTATCAATAGGAGCTGTATTCGCTATCATAGGAGGATTTGTACATTGATTTCCCTTATTCTCAGGCTACACCCTTAATGACACATGAGCCAAAATCCATTTCGCAATTATATTTGTAGGTGTTAACATGACCTTCTTCCCACAACATTTCTTAGGGCTATCTGGTATACCACGACGATACTCCGATTACCCAGACGCATATACAATATGAAACACTATTTCATCTATAGGCTCATTCATCTCACTAACGGCAGTAATATTAATGACTTTTATCATCTGAGAAGCATTTGCATCCAAACGGGAAGTCTTAACCGTGGACCTAACCACAACAAATCTAGAATGACTAAACGGATGCCCTCCACCATATCACACATTTGAAGAACCTACATACATTAACCTAAAATAAGAGAGGAAGGAATTGAACCCCCTATTATCGGTTTCAAGCCAACACCATAACCACTATGTCTCTCTCAATAAACGAGATGTTAGTAAAACATTACATAACCTTGTCAAGATTAAATTACAGGTGAAAGTCCCGTACATCTCATATGGCATATCCCGTACAGCTAGGCTTTCAAGACGCAACATCACCCATCATAGAAGAACTGCTACACTTTCACGATCACACTCTGATAATTGTTTTCCTAATTAGCTCACTAGTACTCTATATTATCTTACTGATACTAACAACAAAACTAACCCATACCAGCACCATAGACGCACAAGAAGTAGAAACAATCTGAACCATTCTACCAGCCATTATTCTGATTATAATTGCTCTCCCATCCCTACGAATTCTATACATAATAGACGAAATCAACAACCCATCTCTCACAGTAAAGACCATAGGACATCAATGATACTGAAGTTATGAGTACACAGACTATGAAGACTTAAGCTTCGACTCCTATATAATTCCAACATCAGAATTGAAACCTGGAGAACTACGATTACTAGAAGTAGATAACCGAGCTGTATTACCTATAGAAATAACAATTCGAATACTAATCTCCTCCGAAGACGTTTTACACTCATGAGCAGTTCCCTCTCTAGGACTAAAAACAGACGCAATTCCAGGCCGTTTAAATCAAACAACCCTCATATCAACTCGTCCAGGCCTATTTTACGGCCAATGCTCAGAAATCTGCGGATCAAATCATAGTTTCATACCAATCGTTCTCGAACTAGTCCCATTAGAATATTTTGAAAAGTGATCTGCATCAATGTTATAAGTCATCAAGAAGCTATGCCAGCATTAACCTTTTAAGTTAAAGACCGAGAGCACAACACTCTCCTTGATGACATGCCACAACTAGACACATCAACGTGACTCACGACAATTCTATCAATATTTTTAGTCCTCTTTATTGTTCTCCAATTAAAAATCTCAAAACACGATTTCTACTATAACCCAAAATTAATAACAACAAAAACGCCAAAACAAGACGCCCCTTGAGAAACAAAATGAACGAAAATCTATTTACCTCTTTCATTACCCCTGTAATTCTAGGCCTCCCCCTTGTTACTCTCGTCATTATATTCCCTAGCTTACTATTTCCTACATCAAACCGACTAATTAATAACCGCCTTATCTCCCTCCAACAATGAGCACTTCAACTCATGTCAAAACAAATAATAAGCACTCACAACACCAAAGGACAAACATGAACATTGATATTAATGTCCCTAATTCTATTTATTGGGTCTACAAATTTATTAGGCTTATTACCCCATTCATTTACACCAACCACACAACTATCAATAAATTTAGGCATGGCTATTCCCCTATGAGCAGGGGCCGTAGTTACAGGCTTCCGCAACAAAACCAAAGCATCACTCGCCCACTTCCTACCACAAGGAACACCTACCCCACTAATCCCAATACTGGTAATTATCGAAACCATCAGCCTCTTCATCCAACCAGTAGCCCTTGCCGTACGATTAACAGCCAACATCACAGCAGGGCACTTATTAATTCACTTAATCGGAGGAGCTACCCTTGCATTATTAAATATCAATACCACAACAGCACTTATTACATTTACTATTTTAGCTCTACTAACAATCCTCGAATTCGCAGTAGCTATAGTTCAAGCCTACGTATTCACCCTCCTAGTTAGCTTATATCTGCACGACAATACATAATGACACACCAAACCCACGCCTATCACATAGTAAACCCAAGTCCCTGACCCCTCACAGGAGCACTATCTGCCCTCCTAATAACATCTGGCCTCATCATGTGATTTCACTTCAATTCAACAGCTCTACTGACCCTAGGCCTAACAACAAACATACTTACAATATACCAATGATGACGAGATGTAATCCGAGAAAGTACCTTTCAAGGCCACCATACTCCTGCTGTCCAAAAAAGCCTTCGCTACGGAATAATCCTCTTCATCGTCTCCGAAGTCCTATTCTTCACTGGCTTCTTCTGAGCCTTCTATCACTCAAGCCTTGCTCCTACACCCGAATTAGGCAGCTGCTGACCCCCAACAGGCATTCACCCACTTAACCCCTTAGAAGTCCCACTACTCAACACCTCTGTCCTTCTAGCCTCAGGAGTCTCCATTACCTGAGCCCACCACAGCCTCATAGAAGGGAACCGTAACCACATGCTACAAGCCTTATTCATCACCATTACGTTAGGCGTATACTTTACACTTCTACAAGCATCAGAATACTATGAAGCTCCCTTTACAATCTCAGACGGAGTTTACGGCTCAACTTTCTTCGTAGCTACAGGATTCCACGGCCTCCATGTCATTATTGGATCTACTTTCTTAATTGTCTGCTTCCTCCGCCAACTAAAATTTCACTTTACCTCCAATCACCATTTCGGCTTCGAAGCCGCTGCCTGATATTGACACTTCGTAGACGTAGTATGACTTTTCCTCTATGTTTCCATCTACTGATGAGGCTCATGTTCTTTTAGTATTAATTAGTACAACTGACTTCCAATCAGTTAGCTTCGGCCTAACCCGAAAAAGAACAATAAACCTTATAATTACCCTCCTAACTAACTTTACACTAGCTACATTGCTCGTGACCATCGCATTCTGACTCCCCCAACTAAACGTATACTCAGAAAAAACAAGCCCATACGAATGTGGATTCGACCCCATAGGATCTGCTCGCCTTCCTTTCTCCATAAAATTCTTTCTAGTAGCTATCACATTCCTCCTCTTCGATCTAGAAATTGCACTACTTCTACCACTACCATGGGCCTCACAAACAACTAACCTTAACACAATGCTTACTATATCCCTTCTCCTAATTTTCCTACTAGCCACAAGCCTAGCCTATGAATGAACCCAAAAAGGATTAGAATGGACCGAATATGGTACTTAGTTTAAACCAAAATAAATGATTTCGACTCATTAGATTATGATCAAACTCATAAGTACCAAATGTCCCTCGTATACATAAATATTATAATAGCATTCATAGTATCTCTCACGGGATTACTAATGTATCGATCTCACCTAATATCCTCCCTCCTATGCCTGGAAGGAATAATATTGTCCTTATTCGTTATAGCTACCCTAATAATCCTAAACTCACACTTCACTTTAGCCAGTATAATACCCATTATTCTACTAGTTTTCGCAGCCTGCGAAGCAGCACTAGGCCTATCCTTGCTAGTAATGGTATCAAACACATACGGCACCGACTACGTACAAAACCTTAATCTGCTACAATGCTAAAATACATTATTTCCACAATAATACTTATACCCCTAACCTGGCTATCAAAAAATAACATAATCTGAATTAACTCCACACTCCACAGCTTACTAATTAGCCTTACAAGCCTACTCCTTATAAACCAATTTGGCGATAACAGCCTCAACTTCTCATTAACTTTCTTCTCCGACTCCTTATCTACACCACTACTTATTCTAACCATATGACTCCTCCCCTTAATACTTATAGCTAGCCAGCATCACCTATCAAAAGAAAACCCAGCCCGAAAAAAATTCTTCATCTCAATACTAATCCTATTACAACTATTTCTAATTATGACATTCTCTGCTACAGAACTAATTCTCTTTTATATTATATTTGAAGCAACACTAGTTCCCACACTCATTATTATTACCCGATGAGGGAACCAAACAGAACGCCTAAATGCCGGTCTCTACTTCTTGTTTTATACACTAGCAGGATCCCTACCCTTACTAGTTGCACTAATCTATATTCAAAACACAATAGGATCCCTAAACTTCCTAATTCTACAATACTGAGTACAACCAATACCCAGCTCCTGATCCAACACCTTCATGTGACTAGCATGCATAATAGCCTTTATAGTAAAAATACCACTATACGGACTTCATCTCTGACTACCCAAAGCCCACGTAGAAGCCCCAATTGCAGGCTCCATAGTTCTTGCAGCAATCCTACTAAAACTAGGAGGATACGGCATGTTACGAATTACGCTTCTCCTAGATCCAATCACCGACTTTATAGCATACCCATTCATCATGCTATCACTATGAGGCATAATCATAACCAGCTCAATTTGCCTTCGTCAAACGGACCTGAAATCACTCATCGCGTACTCCTCTATTAGCCACATGGCACTTGTCATCGTTGCAATCCTAATCCAAACACCCTGAAGCTACATAGGAGCCACCGCCCTGATAATTGCCCACGGCCTTACATCCTCTATACTTTTCTGCCTAGCAAATTCTAACTACGAACGAATTCACAGCCGTACAATAATCTTAGCCCGCGGCCTACAAACACTTCTTCCACTAATAGCCACCTGATGACTCCTAGCAAGTCTAACCAACCTGGCTCTACCCCCAACAATCAACCTAATCGGAGAACTATTTGTAGTAATATCGACTTTTTCATGATCTAATATCACAATTATTCTAATAGGACTTAACATAGTAATCACTACTCTCTACACCCTCTATATACTAATCACAACACAACGGGGCAAATACACTCATCATATCAATAACATTTCACCTTCCTTCACACGAGAAAATGCACTCATATCACTACACATACTACCACTACTGCTTCTATCCCTAAACCCAAAAATTATCCTAGGACCCCTATACTGTAAATATAGTTTAAAAAAACATTAGATTGTGAATCTAACAATAGAAGCCTATCACCTTCTTATTTACCGAAAAAGTATGCAAGAACTGCTAATTCTATGCTCCCATGCCTGACAACATGGCTTTTTCAAACTTTTAAAGGATAGCAGTTATCCATTGGTCTTAGGAACCAAAAAATTGGTGCAACTCCAAATAAAAGTAATAAACCTGTTCCCATCCCTCACACTAACTACCCTAATCCTACTAACCGTACCCATCATGACAACTAGTCTTAGCACCCACAAATTCACCAATTACCCACTTTACGTAAAAACAACCATTTCATACGCCTTTATCACTAGTATAATTCCCACTATAATATTTATTCATACAGGACAAGAAATAATTATTTCAAACTGACACTGACTAACCATCCAAACCCTCAAACTATCTCTCAGCTTCAAAATAGATTACTTCTCGACAATATTTATCCCAGTATCACTATTCGTCACATGATCCATCATAGAATTCTCAATATGATACATACATTCCGACCCCAACATCAACCAATTTTTTAAGTACTTACTCTTATTTCTTATCACAATACTCATCCTCGTCACTGCAAATAACATCTTTCAACTATTCATTGGCTGAGAAGGAGTCGGAATTATATCATTTCTACTAATTGGATGGTGATACGGACGAGCAGACGCAAACACAGCAGCTCTACAAGCAATCCTATAACCGCATTGGCGACATCGGATTTATCCTAGCAATAGCATGATTCCTAATTAACCTCAACACTTGAGACCTTCAACAAATCTTCTTACTAAAACCAGAGAACTCAAATCTACCTCTAATAGGACTAATTCTAGCCGCAACCGGAAAATCCGCACAATTTAGCCTGCACCCATGATTACCCTCCGCAATAGAGGGTCCGACACCTGTCTCAGCATTACTCCACTCAAGTACAATAGTAGTAGCAGGTATTTTCTTACTAATCCGCTTTTATCCATTAACAGAAAACAATAAACTCATCCAATCTACTATACTATGCCTAGGAGCCATTACCACACTATTTACAGCAATATGTGCCCTCACCCAAAATGACATTAAAAAAATCATCGCCTTCTCTACATCCAGCCAACTCGGCCTTATGATAGTAACAATTGGAATTAACCAGCCTCACCTAGCACTTCTTCACATCTGCACCCACGCTTTCTTCAAAGCCATATTATTTCTATGCTCCGGCTCCATCATCCACAATCTAAATAACGAACAAGATATTCGAAAAATAGGAGGCCTATTTAAAGCCATACCATTCACCGCAACAGCCCTTATTATTGGCAGCCTTGCACTAACAGGAATACCTTTCCTCACCGGATTCTACTCCAAAGATCTAATTATTGAATCCGCCAACACGTCATATACCAACGCCTGAGCCCTCTTAATAACACTAATCGCCATCTCCTTCACAGCTATCTACAGTACCCGTATTATTTTCTTCACACTCCTAGGACAACCCCGATTCCCAACCCTTATTTCTATTAATGAAAACAACCCATTCCTAATTAACTCAATTAAACGCTTACTAATCGGAAGTCTTTTCGCAGGATTCATCATTTCTAACAACATCCCCCCAACAACCATTCCCCAAACAACTATACCCTACTACCTAAAAATCACCGCCCTAACAATTACAATCCTAGGCTTTATTCTAGCACTAGAAATTAACAACATAACCCACTACTTAAAGTTCAATTACCCATCAAACATATTCAAATTTTCTAACCTACTAGGATATTATCCCACAGTCATACACCGCTTAACCCCCTATATAAATCTAACAATAAGCCAAAAATCAGCATCCTCCCTTCTAGACCTAACCTGACTAGAAACCATTATACCAAAAACCATCTCACTAACCCAAATAAAAACATCTATCATAATCACAAACCAAAAAGGCTTAATTAAATTATATTTCCTTTCCTTCCTAATTACGATTTTCACTAGCACAATTCTACTTAATTTCCACGAGTAATCTCTATAATCACCACTACACCAATTAATAAAGATCAACCAGTAACAATAACTAATCAAGTACCATAGCTGTACAAAGCAGCAATCCCCATGGCCTCCTCACTAAAAAACCCAGAATCCCCTGTATCATAAATTACCCAATCCCCCATACCATTAAACTTAAACACAATCTCCACCTCCTTATCCTTCAACACATAGTAAATTATAAAAAACTCCATCAACAAACCAGTAATAAACGTTCCTAAAACAACCTTATTAGAAACCCAAACCTCAGGATACTGCTCAGTAGCCATAGCTGTCGTATAACCAAAAACCACCATTATACCCCCTAAATAAACTAAAAAAACCATTAAACCTAAAAAAGAACCACCATAATTTAACACAATACCACACCCAACCCCACCACTCACAATCAATCCCAACCCCCCATAAATAGGCGAAGGTTTTGAAGAAAACCCTACAAAGCCCATCACAAAAATTACACTTAAAATAAATACAATGTACATAATCATTATTCCTGCATGGAATCTAACCATGACTAATGATATGAAAAACCATCGTTGTTATTCAACTACAAGAACACTAATGATCAACATCCGAAAAACTCACCCACTAATAAAAATCGTAAACAACGCACTCATTGACCTCCCAACTCCATCAAACATCTCATCATGATGAAACTTTGGATCCCTCCTAGGCACTTGCTTAGCTCTACAAATCTTAACAGGCCTATTCCTAGCAATACACTACACATCCGATACAACAATAGCATTCTCCTCTGTAACCCACATTTGTCGAGACGTAAACTATGGCTGAATCATCCGATATATGCACGCAAACGGAGCATCAATATTTTTTATCTGCCTATTTATGCATGTAGGACGAGGCCTATATTACGGATCATATACCTTCTTAGAAACATGAAACATCGGAGTAATTCTCCTATTTACAACAATAGCCACAGCATTCATAGGCTATGTCCTACCATGAGGACAGATATCATTCTGAGGAGCAACAGTCATTACCAACCTCCTCTCGGCAATCCCATACATTGGCACCAACCTAGTTGAATGAATCTGAGGGGGATTTTCAGTAGACAAAGCCACCCTCACCCGATTCTTCGCTTTCCACTTCATCCTCCCATTTATCATTGTAGCTCTCACCATAATCCACTTAATTTTCCTCCACGAAACAGGATCCAACAACCCCACAGGAATTCCATCAGACACAGACAAAATTCCATTTCACCCTTATTACACCATCAAGGACATCCTAGGCATCATACTATTAATCCTCATCCTCATATCACTAGTACTATTCACTCCCGACCTACTCGGAGACCCGGATAATTATACTCCAGCAAACCCACTCAGTACACCCTCCCACATTAAGCCAGAATGGTATTTCCTATTTGCATACGCAATCCTACGATCAATCCCCAATAAACTGGGAGGAGTCCTAGCCTTAGTCCTTTCCATCTTGATCTTAACACTCGTACCCTTCCTCCACACATCCAAACAACGAAGCATAATGTTCCGACCAATCAGCCAATGCATATTCTGACTTTTAATAGCAGACCTATTAACACTTACATGAATCGGAGGACAACCGGTTGAACACCCCTACATCACCATCGGACAATTAGCATCCATCATATATTTCCTCATCATCCTGGCAATAATACCACTAGCCAGCACCATCGAAAACAATCTCCTGAAATGAAGACAAGTCTTTGTAGTAAAATTAATACGCTGGTCTTGTAAACCAGAAAAGGAGAACAATTAACCTCCCTAAGACTCAAGGAAGAAGCGATAGCCTCACCATCAACACCCAAAGCTGAAGTTCTACTTAAACTATTCCCTGAACCACTATTAATTGCGTCTATTGATATACCCCCAAAAACACTAAGAACCTCCCCAGTATTAAATCCGCTAAAATTTTTAAACATACGACACAAATCTCCCACTCTATAAGCTTGCACGTGTAACAACATGCTTAATAACTCACCTCAATAGACACATGTACGAGTACTACACACAGACACACCATGTCATTTGCCCAAACATACCCACTAACACTCATACAATGTAAACATGATATGCGTCTAGCACACCACATGATCCATCCTATATGTATGAATATATACACTGAAGTAATATAATAAAAACATACATAAATGCAGTATACTACATGACCTACTTTGTGTGCAGTATGTACATTATAATTAATGTAATAAAGACATACTATGTATATATTACATTACATGATCTACCCCATGCATATAAGCATGTACATCATAATTAATGTAATAAAGATATAATATGTATATAGTACATTAAATGATTTTCCCCTTGCATATAAGCAAGTACAATAAAAATTATCTATAGTACATAGGACATTTCCTGCTTAGATCGTACATAGCGCATAAAGTCAAATCTATCCTCGTCACCATGCGTATCCCGTCCACTAGATCACGAGCTTACCGACCATGCCGCGTGAAACCAGCAACCCGCTTGGCAGGGATTTCTCTTCTCGCTCCGGGCCCATTAATCGTGGGGGTAGCTATTTAATGAACTTTATCAGACATCTGGTTCTTTCTTCAGGGCCATCTCATCTAAAACCGCCCATTCTTTCCTCTTAAATAAGACATCTCGATGGACTAATTACTAATCAGCCCATGCTCACACATAACTGTGCTGTCATACATTTGGTATTTTTTAATTTTCGGGGATGCTTGGACTCAGCTATGGCCGTCAAAGGCCCCGACCCGGAGCATAAATTGTAGCTGGACTTAACTGCATCTTGAGCATCCCCATAATGGTAGGCATGGGCATTTCAGTCAATGGTTACAGGACATACCTATTATATTTCCCCCCCCCCCCTCTTAAATATTAACCACCATTTTTAACATACTTCCCCCTAAGTATCAATATAAATTTATCTCACCCCCAATACTCAAATTCACACTCCAAACAAGATAGACATATAGGTGCCTGGGTCTGCTTACATACTACATGGTTAATGTAGCTTAAATTTAAAGCAAGGCACTGAAAATGCCTAGATGAGTATACCAACTCCATAAACACATAGGTTTGGTCCTGGCCTTCCTGTTAACTTTCAATAGACTTACACATGCAAGCATCCGCACCCCGGTGAGTAGCGCCCTCCGAATCAGCAGGACTAAGAGGAGCAGGTATCAAGCACACACCCTGTAGCTCATAACGCCTTGCTTAACCACACCCCCACGGGAAACAGCAGTGACAAAATTTAAGCCATGAACGAAAGTTCGACTAAGCCATATTAACTAGGGTTGGTAAATCTCGTGCCAGCCACCGCGGTCATACGACTAACCCAAGCTAACAGGAACACGGCGTAAAACGTGTTAAAGTACTACACCAAATAGAGTTAAATCCTAATTAAGCTGTAAAAAGCCATAATTATAACAAAAATAAGTGACGAAAGTAACTCTACGACAACTGACACACTATAGCTAAGACCCAAACTGGGATTAGATACCCCACTATGCTTAGCCCTAAACATAAATAATTGCAAAAACAAGATTATTCGCCAGAGTACTACCGGCAACGGCCCAAAACTCAAAGGACTTGGCGGTGCTTTACACCCTTCTAGAGGAGCCTGTTCTATAATCGATAAACCCCGATAAACCTCACCAATCCTTGCTAATACAGTCTGTATACCGCCATCTTCAGCAAACCCTGAAAAGGAACAAAAGTAAGCTCAATCATAACACATAAAAACGTTAGGTCAAGGTGTAACCTATGGAATGGGAAGAAATGGGCTACATTTTCTATCCAAGAAAACTTAATACGAAAGCCATTATGAAACTAACAGCCAAAGGAGGATTTAGTAGTAAACTAAGAATAGAGTGCTTAGTTGAACCAGGCCATGAAGCACGCACACACCGCCCGTCACCCTCCTCAAGTAAATATATGCACCCAAACCTATTTACATGCACCAATTACACGAGAGGAGGTAAGTCGTAACAAGGTAAGCATACTGGAAAGTGTGCTTGGACAAACCAAGACATAGCTTAATTAAAGCATCTAGTTTACACCTAGAAGATTTCGTGTACTGTGAATGTTTTGAACTATGCCTAGCCCAAACCCCCACTCTTCAATCCAATAACCAAAACATACTAAAACAAAACATTTACCCCTATTAAAGTATAGGAGATAGAAATTCTAAACATGGCGCTATAGAGAAAGTACCGTAAGGGAACGATGAAAGAAAATAATCAAAGTACAAAAAAGCAAAGATTAACCCTTGTACCTTTTGCATAATGAATTAACGAGCAAAAAACTTAACAAAACGAATTTCAGCTAAGTAACCCGAAACCAGACGAGCTACCTATAGACAGTTTATTAGAACCAACTCATCTATGTGGCAAAATAGTGAGAAGATCTATAAGTAGAGGTGACATGCCTAACGAGCCTGGTGATAGCTGGTTGTCCAGAAAATGAATCTTAGTTCAGCTTTAAAGATACCAAAAAATATAAACAAATCTCACTGTATCTTTAAAAGTTAGTCTAAAAAGGTACAGCCTTTTAGAAATGGGTACAACCTTCACTAGAGAGTAAGATCTTACAACACCATAGTAGGCCTAAAAGCAGCCATCTATTAAGAAAGCGTTAAAGCTCAACAATAAAAACAATACTAATCCCAACAACAATATAACCAACTCCTAGACCTAGTACTGGACTATTCTATTACTAAATAGAAGCAATAATGTTAATATGAGTAACAAGAAATATTTTCTCCTTGCACAAGTTTAAGTCAGTATCTGATAATACTCTGACTGTTAACAGTAAATAAAAATAACCCAACAATAAATAATTTATTAATTATACTGTTAATCCAACACAGGAGTGCACCCAGGAAAGATTAAAAGAAGTAAAAGGAACTCGGCAAACACAAATCCCGCCTGTTTACCAAAAACATCACCTCCAGCATCCCCAGTATTGGAGGCACTGCCTGCCCAGTGACTAGACGTTAAACGGCCGCGGTATCCTGACCGTGCAAAGGTAGCATAATCATTTGTTCTCTAAATAAGGACTTGTATGAACGGCCACACGAGGGTTTTACTGTCTCTTACTTCCAATCAGTGAAATTGACCTTCCCGTGAAGAGGCGGGAATAAACCAACAAGACGAGAAGACCCTATGGAGCTTTAACTAACTAGTCCAAAGAAAATAAACTTAACCATTAAGGGATAACAACACTCTTTATGGACTAGCAGTTTTGGTTGGGGTGACCTCGGAGAACAAAAAATCCTCCGAACGATTTTAAAGACTAGACCCACAAGTCAAATCAAACTATCGTTTATTGATCCAAAGACTTGATCAACGGAACAAGTTACCCTAGGGATAACAGCGCAATCCTATTCAAGAGTCCATATCGACAATAGGGTTTACGACCTCGATGTTGGATCAGGACACCCCGATGGTGCAACCGCTATCAAAGGTTCGTTTGTTCAACGATTAAAGTCCTACGTGATCTGAGTTCAGACCGGAGTAATCCAGGTCGGTTTCTATCTGTTATGTATTTCTCCCAGTACGAAAGGACAAGAGAAATAAGGCCAACTTCAACAAAGCGCCTTAAATCAATCAATGACTTTATCTCAATTGACCTCACAAACAATACCTGCCCTAGAAAAGGGCCCAGTTAAGGTGGCAGAGCCCGGTAATTGCGTAAAACTTAAACCTTTATACTCAGAGATTCAAATCCTCTCCTTAACAAAATGTTTATACTCAACATCTTAACACTTATTATCCCCATTCTTCTAGCCGTAGCTTTTCTTACACTAGTTGAACGAAAAATCCTAGGCTACATACAACTCCGAAAAGGCCCAAATATTGTAGGACCATATGGCTTACTCCAACCCATCGCCGATGCAATCAAACTTTTCATTAAAGAACCCCTACGACCTGCCACATCCTCAATCTCAATATTTATTCTAGCCCCCATCCTAGCCCTAACCCTAGCCTTAACTATATGAATCCCCCTACCCATACCCTATCCCCTCATCAATATAAACTTAGGAATCCTTTTCATATTAGCTATATCAAGCTTAGCCGTATACTCGATCCTCTGATCAGGCTGAGCCTCCAACTCAAAATACGCTCTTATTGGAGCCCTACGAGCAGTAGCACAAACAATTTCATATGAAGTTACACTAGCAATTATCTTACTATCAATCTTACTAATAAATGGATCCTTCACTCTCTCTACATTAATCATTACACAAGAACAAGTATGACTAATCTTCCCAGCATGACCCTTAGCAATAATATGATTCATTTCAACACTAGCAGAAACAAACCGAGCACCATTTGATCTTACTGAAGGAGAATCTGAACTAGTATCGGGCTTTAATGTAGAATACGCCGCAGGACCATTCGCCCTATTCTTTATAGCAGAATATGCAAACATTATTATAATAAATATCT
This sequence comes from Budorcas taxicolor, assembly GCF_023091745.1. Lineage (NCBI taxonomy): Eukaryota > Metazoa > Chordata > Mammalia > Artiodactyla > Bovidae > Budorcas > Budorcas taxicolor. The sequence continues at coordinate 6,071 of NW_026292134.1, read as the reverse complement.
TCACAACAACCCTCTTCCTAGGAGCATCCCATAACCCATACATACCAGAACTCTACGCAATTAACTTTATCATCAAATCACTACTACTCACAATGACCTTCCTATGAATCCGAGCATCCTACCCCCGATTCCGCTATGATCAACTGATGCACTTATTATGAAAAAATTTTCTACCCCTAACGCTAGCCCTATGCATATGACATGTATCTCTACCTATTCTCCTATCAAGTATCCCCCCACAAACATAAGAAATATGTCTGACAAAAGAGTTACTTTGATAGAGTAAATTATAGAGGTTTAAATCCTCTTATTTCTAGAACTATAGGAATTGAACCTACTCCTAAGAACTCAAAACTCTTCGTGCTCCCAATTACACCAAATTCTAATAGTAAGGTCAGCTAATTAAGCTATCGGGCCCATACCCCGAAAATGTTGGTTTGTATCCTTCCCGTACTAATAAACCCAATCACTCTCATTATTATCTTAATAACTATAATACTTGGAACCATTATCGTTATAATTAGCTCCCACTGACTACTCATCTGAATCGGATTTGAAATAAATATACTCGCCATCATTCCTATTATAATAAAAAAACACAACCCACGAGCCACAGAAGCATCAACTAAATATTTCCTAACTCAATCAACAGCCTCAATACTACTAATAATAGCCATTATCATCAACTTAATATTCTCAGGCCAATGAACCGTAATAAAACTATTTAACCCAACAGCCTCCATACTCATAACAATAGCCCTCGCCATAAAACTAGGAATAGCCCCATTCCACTTCTGAGTCCCAGAAGTAACACAAGGCATCCCTCTATCTTCAGGCCTAATCTTACTTACATGACAAAAACTAGCACCCATATCGGTACTTTACCAAGTATCCCAATCCATCAACCTAAATATAATCTTAACCCTATCAATTCTATCCATTATAATCGGAGGCTGAGGAGGATTAAACCAAACCCAACTACGAAAAATTATAGCTTACTCATCAATTGCCCACATAGGCTGAATAACAGCAATTTTACCATACAATCCCACCATAACATTACTAAACCTAATCATTTACATCATCATAACTTCCACCATATTTACACTATTTATAGCCAACTCAACCACAACCACTCTATCACTATCACACACATGAAACAAAACACCCATCATAACTATTCTAATTCTCATTACCCTCCTATCAATAGGAGGACTCCCCCCACTATCAGGATTTATGCCAAAATGAATAATTATTCAAGAAATGACAAAAAACAATAGCATTATCCTACCTACCTTCATAGCAATTACAGCACTACTAAACCTATATTTCTACATACGACTGGCATATTCCACCACACTTACTATGTTCCCTTCCACAAACAACATAAAAATAAAATGACAATTCTCAACCATAAAACGAATAACCCTCCTACCAACAATAACCGTATTGTCCACTATACTACTACCACTTACACCAATTCTCTCAATCCTAGAATAGGAATTTAGGTTAAATAGACCAAGAGCCTTCAAAGCCCTAAGCAAGTATAATTTACTTAATTCCTGATAAGGACTGCAAGATCATATCTTACATCAATTGAATGCAAATCAACTACTTTAATTAAGCTAAATCCTCACTAGATTGGTGGGTCCCACCCCCACGAAACTTTAGTTAACAGCTAAATACCCTAAATAACTGGCTTCAATCTACTTCTCCCGCCGCAAGAAAAAAAAGGCGGGAGAAGCCCCGGCAGAGTTTGAAGCTGCTCCTTTGAATTTGCAATTCAATATGTTAATTCACTACAGGACCTGGTAAAAAGAGGAATCAAACCTCTATTCTTAGATTTACAGTCTATTGCTTTACTCAGCCATTTTACCCATGTTCATAAACCGCTGATTATTTTCAACTAATCATAAAGATATCGGTACCCTTTATCTTCTATTTGGTGCCTGAGCCGGCATAGTAGGAACCGCTCTGAGCTTACTAATTCGTGCTGAGTTAGGCCAACCCGGAACTCTACTTGGAGATGACCAAATCTACAACGTAATTGTAACTGCACACGCATTCGTAATAATCTTCTTTATAGTAATGCCTATTATAATTGGAGGGTTTGGCAACTGGCTAGTTCCTCTAATGATTGGAGCCCCTGATATAGCATTCCCTCGGATAAATAATATAAGTTTTTGGCTCCTCCCCCCTTCTTTCCTATTACTCCTAGCATCCTCTATAGTCGAAGCCGGAGCAGGGACGGGTTGAACCGTATATCCCCCTCTAGCAGGTAATCTAGCCCACGCAGGAGCCTCAGTAGACCTGACCATTTTCTCCCTACACCTAGCAGGTGTTTCCTCAATTTTAGGAGCCATTAATTTTATTACAACTATTATTAACATAAAACCTCCCGCAATATCACAATACCAGACCCCCCTGTTCGTGTGATCTGTACTGATCACTGCCGTACTACTCCTCCTCTCACTTCCTGTATTAGCAGCTGGCATCACAATATTACTAACAGACCGAAACCTGAATACAACTTTCTTTGACCCAGCAGGAGGAGGAGACCCTATCTTATATCAACACTTATTCTGATTTTTTGGACACCCCGAAGTATATATTCTAATTTTACCTGGCTTTGGAATAATCTCCCACATCGTAACCTACTATTCAGGAAAAAAAGAGCCATTTGGATATATAGGAATAGTATGAGCCATAATATCAATTGGATTTCTAGGATTTATTGTATGAGCCCATCATATATTCACAGTCGGAATAGACGTCGATACACGAGCTTACTTTACATCCGCTACTATAATTATTGCTATCCCAACCGGAGTAAAAGTCTTTAGTTGGCTAGCAACACTTCACGGAGGAAATATCAAATGATCCCCCGCTATAATATGAGCCCTAGGCTTCATTTTCCTTTTTACAGTTGGAGGACTAACTGGAATTGTTTTAGCCAACTCCTCCCTTGACATCGTTCTCCACGACACATACTATGTGGTAGCACATTTCCACTACGTACTATCAATAGGAGCTGTATTCGCTATCATAGGAGGATTTGTACATTGATTTCCCTTATTCTCAGGCTACACCCTTAATGACACATGAGCCAAAATCCATTTCGCAATTATATTTGTAGGTGTTAACATGACCTTCTTCCCACAACATTTCTTAGGGCTATCTGGTATACCACGACGATACTCCGATTACCCAGACGCATATACAATATGAAACACTATTTCATCTATAGGCTCATTCATCTCACTAACGGCAGTAATATTAATGACTTTTATCATCTGAGAAGCATTTGCATCCAAACGGGAAGTCTTAACCGTGGACCTAACCACAACAAATCTAGAATGACTAAACGGATGCCCTCCACCATATCACACATTTGAAGAACCTACATACATTAACCTAAAATAAGAGAGGAAGGAATTGAACCCCCTATTATCGGTTTCAAGCCAACACCATAACCACTATGTCTCTCTCAATAAACGAGATGTTAGTAAAACATTACATAACCTTGTCAAGATTAAATTACAGGTGAAAGTCCCGTACATCTCATATGGCATATCCCGTACAGCTAGGCTTTCAAGACGCAACATCACCCATCATAGAAGAACTGCTACACTTTCACGATCACACTCTGATAATTGTTTTCCTAATTAGCTCACTAGTACTCTATATTATCTTACTGATACTAACAACAAAACTAACCCATACCAGCACCATAGACGCACAAGAAGTAGAAACAATCTGAACCATTCTACCAGCCATTATTCTGATTATAATTGCTCTCCCATCCCTACGAATTCTATACATAATAGACGAAATCAACAACCCATCTCTCACAGTAAAGACCATAGGACATCAATGATACTGAAGTTATGAGTACACAGACTATGAAGACTTAAGCTTCGACTCCTATATAATTCCAACATCAGAATTGAAACCTGGAGAACTACGATTACTAGAAGTAGATAACCGAGCTGTATTACCTATAGAAATAACAATTCGAATACTAATCTCCTCCGAAGACGTTTTACACTCATGAGCAGTTCCCTCTCTAGGACTAAAAACAGACGCAATTCCAGGCCGTTTAAATCAAACAACCCTCATATCAACTCGTCCAGGCCTATTTTACGGCCAATGCTCAGAAATCTGCGGATCAAATCATAGTTTCATACCAATCGTTCTCGAACTAGTCCCATTAGAATATTTTGAAAAGTGATCTGCATCAATGTTATAAGTCATCAAGAAGCTATGCCAGCATTAACCTTTTAAGTTAAAGACCGAGAGCACAACACTCTCCTTGATGACATGCCACAACTAGACACATCAACGTGACTCACGACAATTCTATCAATATTTTTAGTCCTCTTTATTGTTCTCCAATTAAAAATCTCAAAACACGATTTCTACTATAACCCAAAATTAATAACAACAAAAACGCCAAAACAAGACGCCCCTTGAGAAACAAAATGAACGAAAATCTATTTACCTCTTTCATTACCCCTGTAATTCTAGGCCTCCCCCTTGTTACTCTCGTCATTATATTCCCTAGCTTACTATTTCCTACATCAAACCGACTAATTAATAACCGCCTTATCTCCCTCCAACAATGAGCACTTCAACTCATGTCAAAACAAATAATAAGCACTCACAACACCAAAGGACAAACATGAACATTGATATTAATGTCCCTAATTCTATTTATTGGGTCTACAAATTTATTAGGCTTATTACCCCATTCATTTACACCAACCACACAACTATCAATAAATTTAGGCATGGCTATTCCCCTATGAGCAGGGGCCGTAGTTACAGGCTTCCGCAACAAAACCAAAGCATCACTCGCCCACTTCCTACCACAAGGAACACCTACCCCACTAATCCCAATACTGGTAATTATCGAAACCATCAGCCTCTTCATCCAACCAGTAGCCCTTGCCGTACGATTAACAGCCAACATCACAGCAGGGCACTTATTAATTCACTTAATCGGAGGAGCTACCCTTGCATTATTAAATATCAATACCACAACAGCACTTATTACATTTACTATTTTAGCTCTACTAACAATCCTCGAATTCGCAGTAGCTATAGTTCAAGCCTACGTATTCACCCTCCTAGTTAGCTTATATCTGCACGACAATACATAATGACACACCAAACCCACGCCTATCACATAGTAAACCCAAGTCCCTGACCCCTCACAGGAGCACTATCTGCCCTCCTAATAACATCTGGCCTCATCATGTGATTTCACTTCAATTCAACAGCTCTACTGACCCTAGGCCTAACAACAAACATACTTACAATATACCAATGATGACGAGATGTAATCCGAGAAAGTACCTTTCAAGGCCACCATACTCCTGCTGTCCAAAAAAGCCTTCGCTACGGAATAATCCTCTTCATCGTCTCCGAAGTCCTATTCTTCACTGGCTTCTTCTGAGCCTTCTATCACTCAAGCCTTGCTCCTACACCCGAATTAGGCAGCTGCTGACCCCCAACAGGCATTCACCCACTTAACCCCTTAGAAGTCCCACTACTCAACACCTCTGTCCTTCTAGCCTCAGGAGTCTCCATTACCTGAGCCCACCACAGCCTCATAGAAGGGAACCGTAACCACATGCTACAAGCCTTATTCATCACCATTACGTTAGGCGTATACTTTACACTTCTACAAGCATCAGAATACTATGAAGCTCCCTTTACAATCTCAGACGGAGTTTACGGCTCAACTTTCTTCGTAGCTACAGGATTCCACGGCCTCCATGTCATTATTGGATCTACTTTCTTAATTGTCTGCTTCCTCCGCCAACTAAAATTTCACTTTACCTCCAATCACCATTTCGGCTTCGAAGCCGCTGCCTGATATTGACACTTCGTAGACGTAGTATGACTTTTCCTCTATGTTTCCATCTACTGATGAGGCTCATGTTCTTTTAGTATTAATTAGTACAACTGACTTCCAATCAGTTAGCTTCGGCCTAACCCGAAAAAGAACAATAAACCTTATAATTACCCTCCTAACTAACTTTACACTAGCTACATTGCTCGTGACC
>NW_026292133.1:0-129832 GCF_023091745.1 Budorcas taxicolor | reverse complement strand
CGCAAGGCACTTGACTGGATCCGGCCTCTGAGCAGAGCTGGAGCTCTGCCGTCCTGGAGGCACACTCGGCTCGGCCCAAGCAGGGATTGCAGCTGCACGCGGCTTGGCTCCCTCGACTCTTCCCAAGGAGGCTCGCTTCCAAGCGGACCGTGCACTTGGCTTCCAGGCAGGGACGCCCCGCGCCTCCTGCAGGTCTTGGCACAGGGGCTGCTTCCCCTGAGCGGAGGCTGTGGGCGGCAGCCCAGACACGCAGGGGCAGGCCCCAACCACCTGCCCACGTCTCTGCTGGTGGGGAGAGCACTAGGGAAATGACGTCTGTCAGGCACCTTCTGGGCGCTCACGGAGTCAGCCTCCGGGTGTGTGGGGCTGCAGACCACAGCCGGGGGCCCTGGGGAAGCCTGGTGCTCTCCGTGCTGTGCTGAGTCGGGGCGGCCAAGCGACCGCTGGAGGAGCCCTGCACTTGCCATTCCCTTCCCTATGACAGAGCTCTCACGGCTGGAGGGCTTGGCAGCGTGCACCCCACCGGCCCCTAAGCCCTCCGCAAGGACGCCTGGGGACTAGGTGCAAAGGCAAGGCAGGAGTGGAGCTGAGGCCAGGAAGGCGCCAGGAGCGTCTGCCTGTCTGGCGCAGCCTGCTCCTTCCCGGGCAGGAAGCCTAGCAGCGAGGCAAGTCTGGGCAAGGCTCGCCCAGGGCAGAGCAGCCTCACGCCAGCCACTCTGCCAGATCGGGCCTCTGAGCAGAGCTGGAGCTCTGCCGTACTGGAGGCTCACTGGGCTCCGCCCAAGGAGTGAGTGCAGACGCACGCAGCTGGGCTGCCTCCTCTTCTCCCGAGGAGGCTCGCTTCCCGCATGCTGTGCACTAGGCTTCCAGGCGGGGGCGCCCCGCGCCCCCTACAGGTCTTGGCTCAGGGGCTGCTTCCCTGGAGCTGGGGCTGCCGGCGGGAGCCCAGACACGCAGGGGCAGGCCCCACCACCTGCACACGTCTCTGCTGGGGAGCAGAGCGCTAGGGACATGACGTCTGTCAGGCACCTTCTGGGCGCCCACGGAGTCAACCTCCGGGAGTGTGGGGCTGCAGAGCACAGCCAGGGGACCTGGGAGCCTTGTGCTCTCCGTGCGGCGCTGAGTCTGGGCGGCCAAGCAACCGCTGGTGGAGCCCTGCACTTGCCCTCCCCTCCCCTCTACGAGAGGCCTCACTGCTGGAGGGCTTGGCAGTGTGCAAGCCACCGGCTCCTAAGCCTTCCCCAAGGACGCCCGGGGCCTAGATGCAAAGGCAAGGCAGGAGTGGAGCTGAGGCCAGGAAGGCGCCAGGGGCCTCTCCCAGCATCGCACAGCCTGCTCCTTCCCGGGCAGCAAGCCTAGCAGCGAGGCAAGCCTGGGCAAGTCTCGCCCAGGGCAGAGCAGCCTCGCGCAAGGCACTTGACTGGATCCGGCCTCTGAGCAGAGCTGGAGCTCTGCCGTCCTGGAGGCACACTCGGCTCGGCCCAAGCAGGGATTGCAGCTGCACGCGGCTTGGCTCCCTCGACTCTTCCCAAGGAGGCTCGCTTCCAAGCGGACCGTGCACTTGGCTTCCAGGCAGGGACGCCCCGCGCCTCCTGCAGGTCTTGGCACAGGGGCTGCTTCCCCTGAGCGGAGGCTGTGGGCGGCAGCCCAGACACGCAGGGGCAGGCCCCAACCACCTGCCCACGTCTCTGCTGGTGGGGAGAGCACTTGGGAAATGACGTCTGTCAGGCACCTTCTGGGCGCTCACGGAGTCAGCCTCCGGGTGTGTGGGGCTGCAGACCACAGCCGGGGGCCCTGGGGAAGCCTGGTGCTCTCCGTGCTGTGCTGAGTCGGGGCGGCCAAGCGACCGCTGGAGGAGCCCTGCACTTGCCATTCCCTTCCCTATGACAGAGCTCTCACGGCTGGAGGGCTTGGCAGCGTGCACCCCACCGGCCCCTAAGCCCTCCGCAAGGACGCCTGGGGACTAGGTGCAAAGGCAAGGCAGGAGTGGAGCTGAGGCCAGGAAGGCGCCAGGAGCGTCTGCCTGTCTGGCGCAGCCTGCTCCTTCCCGGGCAGGAAGCCTAGCAGCGAGGCAAGTCTGGGCAAGGCTCGCCCAGGGCAGAGCAGCCTCACGCCAGCCACTCTGCCAGATCGGGCCTCTGAGCAGAGCTGGAGCTCTGCCGTACTGGAGGCTCACTGGGCTCCGCCCAAGGAGTGAGTGCAGACGCACGCAGCTGGGCTGCCTCCTCTTCTCCCGAGGAGGCTCGCTTCCCGCATGCTGTGCACTAGGCTTCCAGGCGGGGGCGCCCCGCGCCCCCTACAGGTCTTGGCTCAGGGGCTGCTTCCCTGGAGCTGGGGCTGCCGGCGGGAGCCCAGACACGCAGGGGCAGGCCCCACCACCTGCACACGTCTCTGCTGGGGAGCAGAGCGCTAGGGACATGACGTCTGTCAGGCACCTTCTGGGCGCCCACGGAGTCAGCCTCCGGGAGTGTGGGGCTGCAGACCACAGCCAGGGGACCTGGGAGCCTTGTGCTCTCCGTGCGGCGCTGAGTCTGGGCGGCCAAGCAACCGCTGGTGGAGCCCTGCACTTGCCCTCCCCTCCCCTCTACGAGAGGCCTCACTGCTGGAGGGCTCGGCAGTGTGCAAGCCACCGGCTCCTAAGCCTTCCCCAAGGACGCCCGGGGCCTAGATGCAAAGGCAAGGCAGGAGTGGAGCTGAGGCCAGGAAGGCGCCAGGGGCCTCTCCCAGCATCGCACAGCCTGCTCCTTCCCGGGCAGCAAGCCTAGCAGCGAGGCAAGCCTGGGCAAGTCTCGCCCAGGGCAGAGCAGCCTCGCGCAAGGCACTTGACTGGATCCGGCCTCTGAGCAGAGCTGGAGCTCTGCCGTCCTGGAGGCACACTCGGCTCGGCCCAAGCAGGGATTGCAGCTGCACGCGGCTTGGCTCCCTCGACTCTTCCCAAGGAGGCTCGCTTCCAAGCGGACCGTGCACTTGGCTTCCAGGCAGGGACGCCCCGCGCCTCCTGCAGGTCTTGGCACAGGGGCTGCTTCCCCTGAGCGGAGGCTGTGGGCGGCAGCCCAGACACGCAGGGGCAGGCCCCAACCACCTGCCCACGTCTCTGCTGGTGGGGAGAGCACTAGGGAAATGACGTCTGTCAGGCACCTTCTGGGCGCTCACGGAGTCAGCCTCCGGGTGTGTGGGGCTGCAGACCACAGCCGGGGGCCCTGGGGAAGCCTGGTGCTCTCCGTGCTGTGCTGAGTCGGGGCGGCCAAGCGACCGCTGGAGGAGCCCTGCACTTGCCATTCCCTTCCCTATGACAGAGCTCTCACGGCTGGAGGGCTTGGCAGCGTGCACCCCACCGGCCCCTAAGCCCTCCGCAAGGACGCCTGGGGACTAGGTGCAAAGGCAAGGCAGGAGTGGAGCTGAGGCCAGGAAGGCGCCAGGAGCGTCTGCCTGTCTGGCGCAGCCTGCTCCTTCCCGGGCAGGAAGCCTAGCAGCGAGGCAAGTCTGGGCAAGGCTCGCCCAGGGCAGAGCAGCCTCACGCCAGCCACTCTGCCAGATCGGGCCTCTGAGCAGAGCTGGAGCTCTGCCGTACTGGAGGCTCACTGGGCTCCGCCCAAGGAGTGAGTGCAGACGCACGCAGCTGGGCTGCCTCCTCTTCTCCCGAGGAGGCTCGCTTCCCGCATGCTGTGCACTAGGCTTCCAGGCGGGGGCGCCCCGCGCCCCCTACAGGTCTTGGCTCAGGGGCTGCTTCCCTGGAGCTGGGGCTGCCGGCGGGAGCCCAGACACGCAGGGGCAGGCCCCACCACCTGCACACGTCTCTGCTGGGGAGCAGAGCGCTAGGGACATGACGTCTGTCAGGCACCTTCTGGGCGCCCACGGAGTCAGCCTCCGGGAGTGTGGGGCTGCAGACCACAGCCAGGGGACCTGGGAGCCTTGTGCTCTCCGTGCGGCGCTGAGTCTGGGCGGCCAAGCAACCGCTGGTGGAGCCCTGCACTTGCCCTCCCCTCCCCTCTACGAGAGGCCTCACTGCTGGAGGGCTCGGCAGTGTGCAAGCCACCGGCTCCTAAGCCTTCCCCAAGGACGCCCGGGGCCTAGATGCAAAGGCAAGGCAGGAGTGGAGCTGAGGCCAGGAAGGCGCCAGGGGCCTCTCCCAGCATCGCACAGCCTGCTCCTTCCCGGGCAGCAAGCCTAGCAGCGAGGCAAGCCTGGGCAAGTCTCGCCCAGGGCAGAGCAGCCTCGCGCAAGGCACTTGACTGGATCCGGCCTCTGAGCAGAGCTGGAGCTCTGCCGTCCTGGAGGCACACTCGGCTCGGCCCAAGCAGGGATTGCAGCTGCACGCGGCTTGGCTCCCTCGACTCTTCCCAAGGAGGCTCGCTTCCAAGCGGACCGTGCACTTGGCTTCCAGGCAGGGACGCCCCGCGCCTCCTGCAGGTCTTGGCACAGGGGCTGCTTCCCCTGAGCGGAGGCTGTGGGCGGCAGCCCAGACACGCAGGGGCAGGCCCCAACCACCTGCCCACGTCTCTGCTGGTGGGGAGAGCACTAGGGAAATGACGTCTGTCAGGCACCTTCTGGGCGCTCACGGAGTCAGCCTCCGGGTGTGTGGGGCTGCAGACCACAGCCGGGGGCCCTGGGGAAGCCTGGTGCTCTCCGTGCTGTGCTGAGTCGGGGCGGCCAAGCGACCGCTGGAGGAGCCCTGCACTTGCCATTCCCTTCCCTATGACAGAGCTCTCACGGCTGGAGGGCTTGGCAGCGTGCACCCCACCGGCCCCTAAGCCCTCCGCAAGGACGCCTGGGGACTAGGTGCAAAGGCAAGGCAGGAGTGGAGCTGAGGCCAGGAAGGCGCCAGGAGCGTCTGCCTGTCTGGCGCAGCCTGCTCCTTCCCGGGCAGGAAGCCTAGCAGCGAGGCAAGTCTGGGCAAGGCTCGCCCAGGGCAGAGCAGCCTCACGCCAGCCACTCTGCCAGATCGGGCCTCTGAGCAGAGCTGGAGCTCTGCCGTACTGGAGGCTCACTGGGCTCCGCCCAAGGAGTGAGTGCAGACGCACGCAGCTGGGCTGCCTCCTCTTCTCCCGAGGAGGCTCGCTTCCCGCATGCTGTGCACTAGGCTTCCAGGCGGGGGCGCCCCGCGCCCCCTACAGGTCTTGGCTCAGGGGCTGCTTCCCTGGAGCTGGGGCTGCCGGCGGGAGCCCAGACACGCAGGGGCAGGCCCCACCACCTGCACACGTCTCTGCTGGGGAGCAGAGCGCTAGGGACATGACGTCTGTCAGGCACCTTCTGGGCGCCCACGGAGTCAGCCTCCGGGAGTGTGGGGCTGCAGACCACAGCCAGGGGACCTGGGAGCCTTGTGCTCTCCGTGCGGCGCTGAGTCTGGGCGGCCAAGCAACCGCTGGTGGAGCCCTGCACTTGCCCTCCCCTCCCCTCTACGAGAGGCCTCACTGCTGGAGGGCTCGGCAGTGTGCAAGCCACCGGCTCCTAAGCCTTCCCCAAGGACGCCCGGGGCCTAGATGCAAAGGCAAGGCAGGAGTGGAGCTGAGGCCAGGAAGGCGCCAGGGGCCTCTCCCAGCATCGCACAGCCTGCTCCTTCCCGGGCAGCAAGCCTAGCAGCGAGGCAAGCCTGGGCAAGTCTCGCCCAGGGCAGAGCAGCCTCGCGCAAGGCACTTGACTGGATCCGGCCTCTGAGCAGAGCTGGAGCTCTGCCGTCCTGGAGGCACACTCGGCTCGGCCCAAGCAGGGATTGCAGCTGCACGCGGCTTGGCTCCCTCGACTCTTCCCAAGGAGGCTCGCTTCCAAGCGGACCGTGCACTTGGCTTCCAGGCAGGGACGCCCCGCGCCTCCTGCAGGTCTTGGCACAGGGGCTGCTTCCCCTGAGCGGAGGCTGTGGGCGGCAGCCCAGACACGCAGGGGCAGGCCCCAACCACCTGCCCACGTCTCTGCTGGTGGGGAGAGCACTAGGGAAATGACGTCTGTCAGGCACCTTCTGGGCGCTCACGGAGTCAGCCTCCGGGTGTGTGGGGCTGCAGACCACAGCCGGGGGCCCTGGGGAAGCCTGGTGCTCTCCGTGCTGTGCTGAGTCGGGGCGGCCAAGCGACCGCTGGAGGAGCCCTGCACTTGCCATTCCCTTCCCTATGACAGAGCTCTCACGGCTGGAGGGCTTGGCAGCGTGCACCCCACCGGCCCCTAAGCCCTCCGCAAGGACGCCTGGGGACTAGGTGCAAAGGCAAGGCAGGAGTGGAGCTGAGGCCAGGAAGGCGCCAGGAGCGTCTGCCTGTCTGGCGCAGCCTGCTCCTTCCCGGGCAGGAAGCCTAGCAGCGAGGCAAGTCTGGGCAAGGCTCGCCCAGGGCAGAGCAGCCTCACGCCAGCCACTCTGCCAGATCGGGCCTCTGAGCAGAGCTGGAGCTCTGCCGTACTGGAGGCTCACTGGGCTCCGCCCAAGGAGTGAGTGCAGACGCACGCAGCTGGGCTGCCTCCTCTTCTCCCGAGGAGGCTCGCTTCCCGCATGCTGTGCACTAGGCTTCCAGGCGGGGGCGCCCCGCGCCCCCTACAGGTCTTGGCTCAGGGGCTGCTTCCCTGGAGCTGGGGCTGCCGGCGGGAGCCCAGACACGCAGGGGCAGGCCCCACCACCTGCACACGTCTCTGCTGGGGAGCAGAGCGCTAGGGACATGACGTCTGTCAGGCACCTTCTGGGCGCCCACGGAGTCAACCTCCGGGAGTGTGGGGCTGCAGACCACAGCCAGGGGACCTGGGAGCCTTGTGCTCTCCGTGCGGCGCTGAGTCTGGGCGGCCAAGCAACCGCTGGTGGAGCCCTGCACTTGCCCTCCCCTCCCCTCTACGAGAGGCCTCACTGCTGGAGGGCTTGGCAGTGTGCAAGCCACCGGCTCCTAAGCCTTCCCCAAGGACGCCCGGGGCCTAGATGCAAAGGCAAGGCAGGAGTGGAGCTGAGGCCAGGAAGGCGCCAGGGGCCTCTCCCAGCATCGCACAGCCTGCTCCTTCCCGGGCAGCAAGCCTAGCAGCGAGGCAAGCCTGGGCAAGTCTCGCCCAGGGCAGAGCAGCCTCGCGCAAGGCACTTGACTGGATCCGGCCTCTGAGCAGAGCTGGAGCTCTGCCGTCCTGGAGGCACACTCGGCTCGGCCCAAGCAGGGATTGCAGCTGCACGCGGCTTGGCTCCCTCGACTCTTCCCAAGGAGGCTCGCTTCCAAGCGGACCGTGCACTTGGCTTCCAGGCAGGGACGCCCCGCGCCTCCTGCAGGTCTTGGCACAGGGGCTGCTTCCCCTGAGCGGAGGCTGTGGGCGGCAGCCCAGACACGCAGGGGCAGGCCCCAACCACCTGCCCACGTCTCTGCTGGTGGGGAGAGCACTAGGGAAATGACGTCTGTCAGGCACCTTCTGGGCGCTCACGGAGTCAGCCTCCGGGTGTGTGGGGCTGCAGACCACAGCCGGGGGCCCTGGGGAAGCCTGGTGCTCTCCGTGCTGTGCTGAGTCGGGGCGGCCAAGCGACCGCTGGAGGAGCCCTGCACTTGCCATTCCCTTCCCTATGACAGAGCTCTCACGGCTGGAGGGCTTGGCAGCGTGCACCCCACCGGCCCCTAAGCCCTCCGCAAGGACGCCTGGGGACTAGGTGCAAAGGCAAGGCAGGAGTGGAGCTGAGGCCAGGAAGGCGCCAGGAGCGTCTGCCTGTCTGGCGCAGCCTGCTCCTTCCCGGGCAGGAAGCCTAGCAGCGAGGCAAGTCTGGGCAAGGCTCGCCCAGGGCAGAGCAGCCTCACGCCAGCCACTCTGCCAGATCGGGCCTCTGAGCAGAGCTGGAGCTCTGCCGTACTGGAGGCTCACTGGGCTCCGCCCAAGGAGTGAGTGCAGACGCACGCAGCTGGGCTGCCTCCTCTTCTCCCGAGGAGGCTCGCTTCCCGCATGCTGTGCACTAGGCTTCCAGGCGGGGGCGCCCCGCGCCCCCTACAGGTCTTGGCTCAGGGGCTGCTTCCCTGGAGCTGGGGCTGCCGGCGGGAGCCCAGACACGCAGGGGCAGGCCCCACCACCTGCACACGTCTCTGCTGGGGAGCAGAGCGCTAGGGACATGACGTCTGTCAGGCACCTTCTGGGCGCCCACGGAGTCAGCCTCCGGGAGTGTGGGGCTGCAGACCACAGCCAGGGGACCTGGGAGCCTTGTGCTCTCCGTGCGGCGCTGAGTCTGGGCGGCCAAGCAACCGCTGGTGGAGCCCTGCACTTGCCCTCCCCTCCCCTCTACGAGAGGCCTCACTGCTGGAGGGCTCGGCAGTGTGCAAGCCACCGGCTCCTAAGCCTTCCCCAAGGACGCCCGGGGCCTAGATGCAAAGGCAAGGCAGGAGTGGAGCTGAGGCCAGGAAGGCGCCAGGGGCCTCTCCCAGCATCGCACAGCCTGCTCCTTCCCGGGCAGCAAGCCTAGCAGCGAGGCAAGCCTGGGCAAGTCTCGCCCAGGGCAGAGCAGCCTCGCGCAAGGCACTTGACTGGATCCGGCCTCTGAGCAGAGCTGGAGCTCTGCCGTCCTGGAGGCACACTCGGCTCGGCCCAAGCAGGGATTGCAGCTGCACGCGGCTTGGCTCCCTCGACTCTTCCCAAGGAGGCTCGCTTCCAAGCGGACCGTGCACTTGGCTTCCAGGCAGGGACGCCCCGCGCCTCCTGCAGGTCTTGGCACAGGGGCTGCTTCCCCTGAGCGGAGGCTGTGGGCGGCAGCCCAGACACGCAGGGGCAGGCCCCAACCACCTGCCCACGTCTCTGCTGGTGGGGAGAGCACTAGGGAAATGACGTCTGTCAGGCACCTTCTGGGCGCTCACGGAGTCAGCCTCCGGGTGTGTGGGGCTGCAGACCACAGCCGGGGGCCCTGGGGAAGCCTGGTGCTCTCCGTGCTGTGCTGAGTCGGGGCGGCCAAGCGACCGCTGGAGGAGCCCTGCACTTGCCATTCCCTTCCCTATGACAGAGCTCTCACGGCTGGAGGGCTTGGCAGCGTGCACCCCACCGGCCCCTAAGCCCTCCGCAAGGACGCCTGGGGACTAGGTGCAAAGGCAAGGCAGGAGTGGAGCTGAGGCCAGGAAGGCGCCAGGAGCGTCTGCCTGTCTGGCGCAGCCTGCTCCTTCCCGGGCAGGAAGCCTAGCAGCGAGGCAAGTCTGGGCAAGGCTCGCCCAGGGCAGAGCAGCCTCACGCCAGCCACTCTGCCAGATCGGGCCTCTGAGCAGAGCTGGAGCTCTGCCGTACTGGAGGCTCACTGGGCTCCGCCCAAGGAGTGAGTGCAGACGCACGCAGCTGGGCTGCCTCCTCTTCTCCCGAGGAGGCTCGCTTCCCGCATGCTGTGCACTAGGCTTCCAGGCGGGGGCGCCCCGCGCCCCCTACAGGTCTTGGCTCAGGGGCTGCTTCCCTGGAGCTGGGGCTGCCGGCGGGAGCCCAGACACGCAGGGGCAGGCCCCACCACCTGCACACGTCTCTGCTGGGGAGCAGAGCGCTAGGGACATGACGTCTGTCAGGCACCTTCTGGGCGCCCACGGAGTCAACCTCCGGGAGTGTGGGGCTGCAGAGCACAGCCAGGGGACCTGGGAGCCTTGTGCTCTCCGTGCGGCGCTGAGTCTGGGCGGCCAAGCAACCGCTGGTGGAGCCCTGCACTTGCCCTCCCCTCCCCTCTACGAGAGGCCTCACTGCTGGAGGGCTCGGCAGTGTGCAAGCCACCGGCTCCTAAGCCTTCCCCAAGGACGCCCGGGGCCTAGATGCAAAGGCAAGGCAGGAGTGGAGCTGAGGCCAGGAAGGCGCCAGGGGCCTCTCCCAGCATCGCACAGCCTGCTCCTTCCCGGGCAGCAAGCCTAGCAGCGAGGCAAGCCTGGGCAAGTCTCGCCCAGGGCAGAGCAGCCTCGCGCAAGGCACTTGACTGGATCCGGCCTCTGAGCAGAGCTGGAGCTCTGCCGTCCTGGAGGCACACTCGGCTCGGCCCAAGCAGGGATTGCAGCTGCACGCGGCTTGGCTCCCTCGACTCTTCCCAAGGAGGCTCGCTTCCAAGCGGACCGTGCACTTGGCTTCCAGGCAGGGACGCCCCGCGCCTCCTGCAGGTCTTGGCACAGGGGCTGCTTCCCCTGAGCGGAGGCTGTGGGCGGCAGCCCAGACACGCAGGGGCAGGCCCCAACCACCTGCCCACGTCTCTGCTGGTGGGGAGAGCACTTGGGAAATGACGTCTGTCAGGCACCTTCTGGGCGCTCACGGAGTCAGCCTCCGGGTGTGTGGGGCTGCAGACCACAGCCGGGGGCCCTGGGGAAGCCTGGTGCTCTCCGTGCTGTGCTGAGTCGGGGCGGCCAAGCGACCGCTGGAGGAGCCCTGCACTTGCCATTCCCTTCCCTATGACAGAGCTCTCACGGCTGGAGGGCTTGGCAGCGTGCACCCCACCGGCCCCTAAGCCCTCCGCAAGGACGCCTGGGGACTAGGTGCAAAGGCAAGGCAGGAGTGGAGCTGAGGCCAGGAAGGCGCCAGGAGCGTCTGCCTGTCTGGCGCAGCCTGCTCCTTCCCGGGCAGGAAGCCTAGCAGCGAGGCAAGTCTGGGCAAGGCTCGCCCAGGGCAGAGCAGCCTCACGCCAGCCACTCTGCCAGATCGGGCCTCTGAGCAGAGCTGGAGCTCTGCCGTACTGGAGGCTCACTGGGCTCCGCCCAAGGAGTGAGTGCAGACGCACGCAGCTGGGCTGCCTCCTCTTCTCCCGAGGAGGCTCGCTTCCCGCATGCTGTGCACTAGGCTTCCAGGCGGGGGCGCCCCGCGCCCCCTACAGGTCTTGGCTCAGGGGCTGCTTCCCTGGAGCTGGGGCTGCCGGCGGGAGCCCAGACACGCAGGGGCAGGCCCCACCACCTGCACACGTCTCTGCTGGGGAGCAGAGCGCTAGGGACATGACGTCTGTCAGGCACCTTCTGGGCGCCCACGGAGTCAGCCTCCGGGAGTGTGGGGCTGCAGACCACAGCCAGGGGACCTGGGAGCCTTGTGCTCTCCGTGCGGCGCTGAGTCTGGGCGGCCAAGCAACCGCTGGTGGAGCCCTGCACTTGCCCTCCCCTCCCCTCTACGAGAGGCCTCACTGCTGGAGGGCTTGGCAGTGTGCAAGCCACCGGCTCCTAAGCCTTCCCCAAGGACGCCCGGGGCCTAGATGCAAAGGCAAGGCAGGAGTGGAGCTGAGGCCAGGAAGGCGCCAGGGGCCTCTCCCAGCATCGCACAGCCTGCTCCTTCCCGGGCAGCAAGCCTAGCAGCGAGGCAAGCCTGGGCAAGTCTCGCCCAGGGCAGAGCAGCCTCGCGCAAGGCACTTGACTGGATCCGGCCTCTGAGCAGAGCTGGAGCTCTGCCGTCCTGGAGGCACACTCGGCTCGGCCCAAGCAGGGATTGCAGCTGCACGCGGCTTGGCTCCCTCGACTCTTCCCAAGGAGGCTCGCTTCCAAGCGGACCGTGCACTTGGCTTCCAGGCAGGGACGCCCCGCGCCTCCTGCAGGTCTTGGCACAGGGGCTGCTTCCCCTGAGCGGAGGCTGTGGGCGGCAGCCCAGACACGCAGGGGCAGGCCCCAACCACCTGCCCACGTCTCTGCTGGTGGGGAGAGCACTAGGGAAATGACGTCTGTCAGGCACCTTCTGGGCGCTCACGGAGTCAGCCTCCGGGTGTGTGGGGCTGCAGACCACAGCCGGGGGCCCTGGGGAAGCCTGGTGCTCTCCGTGCTGTGCTGAGTCGGGGCGGCCAAGCGACCGCTGGAGGAGCCCTGCACTTGCCATTCCCTTCCCTATGACAGAGCTCTCACGGCTGGAGGGCTTGGCAGCGTGCACCCCACCGGCCCCTAAGCCCTCCGCAAGGACGCCTGGGGACTAGGTGCAAAGGCAAGGCAGGAGTGGAGCTGAGGCCAGGAAGGCGCCAGGAGCGTCTGCCTGTCTGGCGCAGCCTGCTCCTTCCCGGGCAGGAAGCCTAGCAGCGAGGCAAGTCTGGGCAAGGCTCGCCCAGGGCAGAGCAGCCTCACGCCAGCCACTCTGCCAGATCGGGCCTCTGAGCAGAGCTGGAGCTCTGCCGTACTGGAGGCTCACTGGGCTCCGCCCAAGGAGTGAGTGCAGACGCACGCAGCTGGGCTGCCTCCTCTTCTCCCGAGGAGGCTCGCTTCCCGCATGCTGTGCACTAGGCTTCCAGGCGGGGGCGCCCCGCGCCCCCTACAGGTCTTGGCTCAGGGGCTGCTTCCCTGGAGCTGGGGCTGCCGGCGGGAGCCCAGACACGCAGGGGCAGGCCCCACCACCTGCACACGTCTCTGCTGGGGAGCAGAGCGCTAGGGACATGACGTCTGTCAGGCACCTTCTGGGCGCCCACGGAGTCAGCCTCCGGGAGTGTGGGGCTGCAGACCACAGCCAGGGGACCTGGGAGCCTTGTGCTCTCCGTGCGGCGCTGAGTCTGGGCGGCCAAGCAACCGCTGGTGGAGCCCTGCACTTGCCCTCCCCTCCCCTCTACGAGAGGCCTCACTGCTGGAGGGCTCGGCAGTGTGCAAGCCACCGGCTCCTAAGCCTTCCCCAAGGACGCCCGGGGCCTAGATGCAAAGGCAAGGCAGGAGTGGAGCTGAGGCCAGGAAGGCGCCAGGGGCCTCTCCCAGCATCGCACAGCCTGCTCCTTCCCGGGCAGCAAGCCTAGCAGCGAGCCAAGCCTGGGCAAGTCTCGCCCAGGGCAGAGCAGCCTCGCGCAAGGCACTTGACTGGATCCGGCCTCTGAGCAGAGCTGGAGCTCTGCCGTCCTGGAGGCACACTCGGCTCGGCCCAAGCAGGGATTGCAGCTGCACGCGGCTTGGCTCCCTCGACTCTTCCCAAGGAGGCTCGCTTCCAAGCGGACCGTGCACTTGGCTTCCAGGCAGGGACGCCCCGCGCCTCCTGCAGGTCTTGGCACAGGGGCTGCTTCCCCTGAGCGGAGGCTGTGGGCGGCAGCCCAGACACGCAGGGGCAGGCCCCAACCACCTGCCCACGTCTCTGCTGGTGGGGAGAGCACTAGGGAAATGACGTCTGTCAGGCACCTTCTGGGCGCTCACGGAGTCAGCCTCCGGGTGTGTGGGGCTGCAGACCACAGCCGGGGGCCCTGGGGAAGCCTGGTGCTCTCCGTGCTGTGCTGAGTCGGGGCGGCCAAGCGACCGCTGGAGGAGCCCTGCACTTGCCATTCCCTTCCCTATGACAGAGCTCTCACGGCTGGAGGGCTTGGCAGCGTGCACCCCACCGGCCCCTAAGCCCTCCGCAAGGACGCCTGGGGACTAGGTGCAAAGGCAAGGCAGGAGTGGAGCTGAGGCCAGGAAGGCGCCAGGAGCGTCTGCCTGTCTGGCGCAGCCTGCTCCTTCCCGGGCAGGAAGCCTAGCAGCGAGGCAAGTCTGGGCAAGGCTCGCCCAGGGCAGAGCAGCCTCACGCCAGCCACTCTGCCAGATCGGGCCTCTGAGCAGAGCTGGAGCTCTGCCGTACTGGAGGCTCACTGGGCTCCGCCCAAGGAGTGAGTGCAGACGCACGCAGCTGGGCTGCCTCCTCTTCTCCCGAGGAGGCTCGCTTCCCGCATGCTGTGCACTAGGCTTCCAGGCGGGGGCGCCCCGCGCCCCCTACAGGTCTTGGCTCAGGGGCTGCTTCCCTGGAGCTGGGGCTGCCGGCGGGAGCCCAGACACGCAGGGGCAGGCCCCACCACCTGCACACGTCTCTGCTGGGGAGCAGAGCGCTAGGGACATGACGTCTGTCAGGCACCTTCTGGGCGCCCACGGAGTCAACCTCCGGGAGTGTGGGGCTGCAGAGCACAGCCAGGGGACCTGGGAGCCTTGTGCTCTCCGTGCGGCGCTGAGTCTGGGCGGCCAAGCAACCGCTGGTGGAGCCCTGCACTTGCCCTCCCCTCCCCTCTACGAGAGGCCTCACTGCTGGAGGGCTTGGCAGTGTGCAAGCCACCGGCTCCTAAGCCTTCCCCAAGGACGCCCGGGGCCTAGATGCAAAGGCAAGGCAGGAGTGGAGCTGAGGCCAGGAAGGCGCCAGGGGCCTCTCCCAGCATCGCACAGCCTGCTCCTTCCCGGGCAGCAAGCCTAGCAGCGAGGCAAGCCTGGGCAAGTCTCGCCCAGGGCAGAGCAGCCTCGCGCAAGGCACTTGACTGGATCCGGCCTCTGAGCAGAGCTGGAGCTCTGCCGTCCTGGAGGCACACTCGGCTCGGCCCAAGCAGGGATTGCAGCTGCACGCGGCTTGGCTCCCTCGACTCTTCCCAAGGAGGCTCGCTTCCAAGCGGACCGTGCACTTGGCTTCCAGGCAGGGACGCCCCGCGCCTCCTGCAGGTCTTGGCACAGGGGCTGCTTCCCCTGAGCGGAGGCTGTGGGCGGCAGCCCAGACACGCAGGGGCAGGCCCCAACCACCTGCCCACGTCTCTGCTGGTGGGGAGAGCACTTGGGAAATGACGTCTGTCAGGCACCTTCTGGGCGCTCACGGAGTCAGCCTCCGGGTGTGTGGGGCTGCAGACCACAGCCGGGGGCCCTGGGGAAGCCTGGTGCTCTCCGTGCTGTGCTGAGTCGGGGCGGCCAAGCGACCGCTGGAGGAGCCCTGCACTTGCCATTCCCTTCCCTATGACAGAGCTCTCACGGCTGGAGGGCTTGGCAGCGTGCACCCCACCGGCCCCTAAGCCCTCCGCAAGGACGCCTGGGGACTAGGTGCAAAGGCAAGGCAGGAGTGGAGCTGAGGCCAGGAAGGCGCCAGGAGCGTCTGCCTGTCTGGCGCAGCCTGCTCCTTCCCGGGCAGGAAGCCTAGCAGCGAGGCAAGTCTGGGCAAGGCTCGCCCAGGGCAGAGCAGCCTCACGCCAGCCACTCTGCCAGATCGGGCCTCTGAGCAGAGCTGGAGCTCTGCCGTACTGGAGGCTCACTGGGCTCCGCCCAAGGAGTGAGTGCAGACGCACGCAGCTGGGCTGCCTCCTCTTCTCCCGAGGAGGCTCGCTTCCCGCATGCTGTGCACTAGGCTTCCAGGCGGGGGCGCCCCGCGCCCCCTACAGGTCTTGGCTCAGGGGCTGCTTCCCTGGAGCTGGGGCTGCCGGCGGGAGCCCAGACACGCAGGGGCAGGCCCCACCACCTGCACACGTCTCTGCTGGGGAGCAGAGCGCTAGGGACATGACGTCTGTCAGGCACCTTCTGGGCGCCCACGGAGTCAGCCTCCGGGAGTGTGGGGCTGCAGACCACAGCCAGGGGACCTGGGAGCCTTGTGCTCTCCGTGCGGCGCTGAGTCTGGGCGGCCAAGCAACCGCTGGTGGAGCCCTGCACTTGCCCTCCCCTCCCCTCTACGAGAGGCCTCACTGCTGGAGGGCTTGGCAGTGTGCAAGCCACCGGCTCCTAAGCCTTCCCCAAGGACGCCCGGGGCCTAGATGCAAAGGCAAGGCAGGAGTGGAGCTGAGGCCAGGAAGGCGCCAGGGGCCTCTCCCAGCATCGCACAGCCTGCTCCTTCCCGGGCAGCAAGCCTAGCAGCGAGGCAAGCCTGGGCAAGTCTCGCCCAGGGCAGAGCAGCCTCGCGCAAGGCACTTGACTGGATCCGGCCTCTGAGCAGAGCTGGAGCTCTGCCGTCCTGGAGGCACACTCGGCTCGGCCCAAGCAGGGATTGCAGCTGCACGCGGCTTGGCTCCCTCGACTCTTCCCAAGGAGGCTCGCTTCCAAGCGGACCGTGCACTTGGCTTCCAGGCAGGGACGCCCCGCGCCTCCTGCAGGTCTTGGCACAGGGGCTGCTTCCCCTGAGCGGAGGCTGTGGGCGGCAGCCCAGACACGCAGGGGCAGGCCCCAACCACCTGCCCACGTCTCTGCTGGTGGGGAGAGCACTAGGGAAATGACGTCTGTCAGGCACCTTCTGGGCGCTCACGGAGTCAGCCTCCGGGTGTGTGGGGCTGCAGACCACAGCCGGGGGCCCTGGGGAAGCCTGGTGCTCTCCGTGCTGTGCTGAGTCGGGGCGGCCAAGCGACCGCTGGAGGAGCCCTGCACTTGCCATTCCCTTCCCTATGACAGAGCTCTCACGGCTGGAGGGCTTGGCAGCGTGCACCCCACCGGCCCCTAAGCCCTCCGCAAGGACGCCTGGGGACTAGGTGCAAAGGCAAGGCAGGAGTGGAGCTGAGGCCAGGAAGGCGCCAGGAGCGTCTGCCTGTCTGGCGCAGCCTGCTCCTTCCCGGGCAGGAAGCCTAGCAGCGAGGCAAGTCTGGGCAAGGCTCGCCCAGGGCAGAGCAGCCTCACGCCAGCCACTCTGCCAGATCGGGCCTCTGAGCAGAGCTGGAGCTCTGCCGTACTGGAGGCTCACTGGGCTCCGCCCAAGGAGTGAGTGCAGACGCACGCAGCTGGGCTGCCTCCTCTTCTCCCGAGGAGGCTCGCTTCCCGCATGCTGTGCACTAGGCTTCCAGGCGGGGGCGCCCCGCGCCCCCTACAGGTCTTGGCTCAGGGGCTGCTTCCCTGGAGCTGGGGCTGCCGGCGGGAGCCCAGACACGCAGGGGCAGGCCCCACCACCTGCACACGTCTCTGCTGGGGAGCAGAGCGCTAGGGACATGACGTCTGTCAGGCACCTTCTGGGCGCCCACGGAGTCAGCCTCCGGGAGTGTGGGGCTGCAGACCACAGCCAGGGGACCTGGGAGCCTTGTGCTCTCCGTGCGGCGCTGAGTCTGGGCGGCCAAGCAACCGCTGGTGGAGCCCTGCACTTGCCCTCCCCTCCCCTCTACGAGAGGCCTCACTGCTGGAGGGCTCGGCAGTGTGCAAGCCACCGGCTCCTAAGCCTTCCCCAAGGACGCCCGGGGCCTAGATGCAAAGGCAAGGCAGGAGTGGAGCTGAGGCCAGGAAGGCGCCAGGGGCCTCTCCCAGCATCGCACAGCCTGCTCCTTCCCGGGCAGCAAGCCTAGCAGCGAGCCAAGCCTGGGCAAGTCTCGCCCAGGGCAGAGCAGCCTCGCGCAAGGCACTTGACTGGATCCGGCCTCTGAGCAGAGCTGGAGCTCTGCCGTCCTGGAGGCACACTCGGCTCGGCCCAAGCAGGGATTGCAGCTGCACGCGGCTTGGCTCCCTCGACTCTTCCCAAGGAGGCTCGCTTCCAAGCGGACCGTGCACTTGGCTTCCAGGCAGGGACGCCCCGCGCCTCCTGCAGGTCTTGGCACAGGGGCTGCTTCCCCTGAGCGGAGGCTGTGGGCGGCAGCCCAGACACGCAGGGGCAGGCCCCAACCACCTGCCCACGTCTCTGCTGGTGGGGAGAGCACTAGGGAAATGACGTCTGTCAGGCACCTTCTGGGCGCTCACGGAGTCAGCCTCCGGGTGTGTGGGGCTGCAGACCACAGCCGGGGGCCCTGGGGAAGCCTGGTGCTCTCCGTGCTGTGCTGAGTCGGGGCGGCCAAGCGACCGCTGGAGGAGCCCTGCACTTGCCATTCCCTTCCCTATGACAGAGCTCTCACGGCTGGAGGGCTTGGCAGCGTGCACCCCACCGGCCCCTAAGCCCTCCGCAAGGACGCCTGGGGACTAGGTGCAAAGGCAAGGCAGGAGTGGAGCTGAGGCCAGGAAGGCGCCAGGAGCGTCTGCCTGTCTGGCGCAGCCTGCTCCTTCCCGGGCAGGAAGCCTAGCAGCGAGGCAAGTCTGGGCAAGGCTCGCCCAGGGCAGAGCAGCCTCACGCCAGCCACTCTGCCAGATCGGGCCTCTGAGCAGAGCTGGAGCTCTGCCGTACTGGAGGCTCACTGGGCTCCGCCCAAGGAGTGAGTGCAGACGCACGCAGCTGGGCTGCCTCCTCTTCTCCCGAGGAGGCTCGCTTCCCGCATGCTGTGCACTAGGCTTCCAGGCGGGGGCGCCCCGCGCCCCCTACAGGTCTTGGCTCAGGGGCTGCTTCCCTGGAGCTGGGGCTGCCGGCGGGAGCCCAGACACGCAGGGGCAGGCCCCACCACCTGCACACGTCTCTGCTGGGGAGCAGAGCGCTAGGGACATGACGTCTGTCAGGCACCTTCTGGGCGCCCACGGAGTCAACCTCCGGGAGTGTGGGGCTGCAGAGCACAGCCAGGGGACCTGGGAGCCTTGTGCTCTCCGTGCGGCGCTGAGTCTGGGCGGCCAAGCAACCGCTGGTGGAGCCCTGCACTTGCCCTCCCCTCCCCTCTACGAGAGGCCTCACTGCTGGAGGGCTTGGCAGTGTGCAAGCCACCGGCTCCTAAGCCTTCCCCAAGGACGCCCGGGGCCTAGATGCAAAGGCAAGGCAGGAGTGGAGCTGAGGCCAGGAAGGCGCCAGGGGCCTCTCCCAGCATCGCACAGCCTGCTCCTTCCCGGGCAGCAAGCCTAGCAGCGAGGCAAGCCTGGGCAAGTCTCGCCCAGGGCAGAGCAGCCTCGCGCAAGGCACTTGACTGGATCCGGCCTCTGAGCAGAGCTGGAGCTCTGCCGTCCTGGAGGCACACTCGGCTCGGCCCAAGCAGGGATTGCAGCTGCACGCGGCTTGGCTCCCTCGACTCTTCCCAAGGAGGCTCGCTTCCAAGCGGACCGTGCACTTGGCTTCCAGGCAGGGACGCCCCGCGCCTCCTGCAGGTCTTGGCACAGGGGCTGCTTCCCCTGAGCGGAGGCTGTGGGCGGCAGCCCAGACACGCAGGGGCAGGCCCCAACCACCTGCCCACGTCTCTGCTGGTGGGGAGAGCACTAGGGAAATGACGTCTGTCAGGCACCTTCTGGGCGCTCACGGAGTCAGCCTCCGGGTGTGTGGGGCTGCAGACCACAGCCGGGGGCCCTGGGGAAGCCTGGTGCTCTCCGTGCTGTGCTGAGTCGGGGCGGCCAAGCGACCGCTGGAGGAGCCCTGCACTTGCCATTCCCTTCCCTATGACAAGAGCTCTCACGGCTGGAGGGCTTGGCAGCGTGCACCCCACCGGCCCCTAAGCCCTCCGCAAGGACGCCTGGGGACTAGGTGCAAAGGCAAGGCAGGAGTGGAGCTGAGGCCAGGAAGGCGCCAGGAGCGTCTGCCTGTCTGGCGCAGCCTGCTCCTTCCCGGGCAGGAAGCCTAGCAGCGAGGCAAGTCTGGGCAAGGCTCGCCCAGGGCAGAGCAGCCTCACGCCAGCCACTCTGCCAGATCGGGCCTCTGAGCAGAGCTGGAGCTCTGCCGTACTGGAGGCTCACTGGGCTCCGCCCAAGGAGTGAGTGCAGACGCACGCAGCTGGGCTGCCTCCTCTTCTCCCGAGGAGGCTCGCTTCCCGCATGCTGTGCACTAGGCTTCCAGGCGGGGGCGCCCCGCGCCCCCTACAGGTCTTGGCTCAGGGGCTGCTTCCCTGGAGCTGGGGCTGCCGGCGGGAGCCCAGACACGCAGGGGCAGGCCCCACCACCTGCACACGTCTCTGCTGGGGAGCAGAGCGCTAGGGACATGACGTCTGTCAGGCACCTTCTGGGCGCCCACGGAGTCAGCCTCCGGGAGTGTGGGGCTGCAGACCACAGCCAGGGGACCTGGGAGCCTTGTGCTCTCCGTGCGGCGCTGAGTCTGGGCGGCCAAGCAACCGCTGGTGGAGCCCTGCACTTGCCCTCCCCTCCCCTCTACGAGAGGCCTCACTGCTGGAGGGCTTGGCAGTGTGCAAGCCACCGGCTCCTAAGCCTTCCCCAAGGACGCCCGGGGCCTAGATGCAAAGGCAAGGCAGGAGTGGAGCTGAGGCCAGGAAGGCGCCAGGGGCCTCTCCCAGCATCGCACAGCCTGCTCCTTCCCGGGCAGCAAGCCTAGCAGCGAGGCAAGCCTGGGCAAGTCTCGCCCAGGGCAGAGCAGCCTCGCGCAAGGCACTTGACTGGATCCGGCCTCTGAGCAGAGCTGGAGCTCTGCCGTCCTGGAGGCACACTCGGCTCGGCCCAAGCAGGGATTGCAGCTGCACGCGGCTTGGCTCCCTCGACTCTTCCCAAGGAGGCTCGCTTCCAAGCGGACCGTGCACTTGGCTTCCAGGCAGGGACGCCCCGCGCCTCCTGCAGGTCTTGGCACAGGGGCTGCTTCCCCTGAGCGGAGGCTGTGGGCGGCAGCCCAGACACGCAGGGGCAGGCCCCAACCACCTGCCCACGTCTCTGCTGGTGGGGAGAGCACTAGGGAAATGACGTCTGTCAGGCACCTTCTGGGCGCTCACGGAGTCAGCCTCCGGGTGTGTGGGGCTGCAGACCACAGCCGGGGGCCCTGGGGAAGCCTGGTGCTCTCCGTGCTGTGCTGAGTCGGGGCGGCCAAGCGACCGCTGGAGGAGCCCTGCACTTGCCATTCCCTTCCCTATGACAGAGCTCTCACGGCTGGAGGGCTTGGCAGCGTGCACCCCACCGGCCCCTAAGCCCTCCGCAAGGACGCCTGGGGACTAGGTGCAAAGGCAAGGCAGGAGTGGAGCTGAGGCCAGGAAGGCGCCAGGAGCGTCTGCCTGTCTGGCGCAGCCTGCTCCTTCCCGGGCAGGAAGCCTAGCAGCGAGGCAAGTCTGGGCAAGGCTCGCCCAGGGCAGAGCAGCCTCACGCCAGCCACTCTGCCAGATCGGGCCTCTGAGCAGAGCTGGAGCTCTGCCGTACTGGAGGCTCACTGGGCTCCGCCCAAGGAGTGAGTGCAGACGCACGCAGCTGGGCTGCCTCCTCTTCTCCCGAGGAGGCTCGCTTCCCGCATGCTGTGCACTAGGCTTCCAGGCGGGGGCGCCCCGCGCCCCCTACAGGTCTTGGCTCAGGGGCTGCTTCCCTGGAGCTGGGGCTGCCGGCGGGAGCCCAGACACGCAGGGGCAGGCCCCACCACCTGCACACGTCTCTGCTGGGGAGCAGAGCGCTAGGGACATGACGTCTGTCAGGCACCTTCTGGGCGCCCACGGAGTCAGCCTCCGGGAGTGTGGGGCTGCAGACCACAGCCAGGGGACCTGGGAGCCTTGTGCTCTCCGTGCGGCGCTGAGTCTGGGCGGCCAAGCAACCGCTGGTGGAGCCCTGCACTTGCCCTCCCCTCCCCTCTACGAGAGGCCTCACTGCTGGAGGGCTTGGCAGTGTGCAAGCCACCGGCTCCTAAGCCTTCCCCAAGGACGCCCGGGGCCTAGATGCAAAGGCAAGGCAGGAGTGGAGCTGAGGCCAGGAAGGCGCCAGGGGCCTCTCCCAGCATCGCACAGCCTGCTCCTTCCCGGGCAGCAAGCCTAGCAGCGAGGCAAGCCTGGGCAAGTCTCGCCCAGGGCAGAGCAGCCTCGCGCAAGGCACTTGACTGGATCCGGCCTCTGAGCAGAGCTGGAGCTCTGCCGTCCTGGAGGCACACTCGGCTCGGCCCAAGCAGGGATTGCAGCTGCACGCGGCTTGGCTCCCTCGACTCTTCCCAAGGAGGCTCGCTTCCAAGCGGACCGTGCACTTGGCTTCCAGGCAGGGACGCCCCGCGCCTCCTGCAGGTCTTGGCACAGGGGCTGCTTCCCCTGAGCGGAGGCTGTGGGCGGCAGCCCAGACACGCAGGGGCAGGCCCCAACCACCTGCCCACGTCTCTGCTGGTGGGGAGAGCACTTGGGAAATGACGTCTGTCAGGCACCTTCTGGGCGCTCACGGAGTCAGCCTCCGGGTGTGTGGGGCTGCAGACCACAGCCGGGGGCCCTGGGGAAGCCTGGTGCTCTCCGTGCTGTGCTGAGTCGGGGCGGCCAAGCGACCGCTGGAGGAGCCCTGCACTTGCCATTCCCTTCCCTATGACAGAGCTCTCACGGCTGGAGGGCTTGGCAGCGTGCACCCCACCGGCCCCTAAGCCCTCCGCAAGGACGCCTGGGGACTAGGTGCAAAGGCAAGGCAGGAGTGGAGCTGAGGCCAGGAAGGCGCCAGGAGCGTCTGCCTGTCTGGCGCAGCCTGCTCCTTCCCGGGCAGGAAGCCTAGCAGCGAGGCAAGTCTGGGCAAGGCTCGCCCAGGGCAGAGCAGCCTCACGCCAGCCACTCTGCCAGATCGGGCCTCTGAGCAGAGCTGGAGCTCTGCCGTACTGGAGGCTCACTGGGCTCCGCCCAAGGAGTGAGTGCAGACGCACGCAGCTGGGCTGCCTCCTCTTCTCCCGAGGAGGCTCGCTTCCCGCATGCTGTGCACTAGGCTTCCAGGCGGGGGCGCCCCGCGCCCCCTACAGGTCTTGGCTCAGGGGCTGCTTCCCTGGAGCTGGGGCTGCCGGCGGGAGCCCAGACACGCAGGGGCAGGCCCCACCACCTGCACACGTCTCTGCTGGGGAGCAGAGCGCTAGGGACATGACGTCTGTCAGGCACCTTCTGGGCGCCCACGGAGTCAGCCTCCGGGAGTGTGGGGCTGCAGACCACAGCCAGGGGACCTGGGAGCCTTGTGCTCTCCGTGCGGCGCTGAGTCTGGGCGGCCAAGCAACCGCTGGTGGAGCCCTGCACTTGCCCTCCCCTCCCCTCTACGAGAGGCCTCACTGCTGGAGGGCTTGGCAGTGTGCAAGCCACCGGCTCCTAAGCCTTCCCCAAGGACGCCCGGGGCCTAGATGCAAAGGCAAGGCAGGAGTGGAGCTGAGGCCAGGAAGGCGCCAGGGGCCTCTCCCAGCATCGCACAGCCTGCTCCTTCCCGGGCAGCAAGCCTAGCAGCGAGGCAAGCCTGGGCAAGTCTCGCCCAGGGCAGAGCAGCCTCGCGCAAGGCACTTGACTGGATCCGGCCTCTGAGCAGAGCTGGAGCTCTGCCGTCCTGGAGGCACACTCGGCTCGGCCCAAGCAGGGATTGCAGCTGCACGCGGCTTGGCTCCCTCGACTCTTCCCAAGGAGGCTCGCTTCCAAGCGGACCGTGCACTTGGCTTCCAGGCAGGGACGCCCCGCGCCTCCTGCAGGTCTTGGCACAGGGGCTGCTTCCCCTGAGCGGAGGCTGTGGGCGGCAGCCCAGACACGCAGGGGCAGGCCCCAACCACCTGCCCACGTCTCTGCTGGTGGGGAGAGCACTAGGGAAATGACGTCTGTCAGGCACCTTCTGGGCGCTCACGGAGTCAGCCTCCGGGTGTGTGGGGCTGCAGACCACAGCCGGGGGCCCTGGGGAAGCCTGGTGCTCTCCGTGCTGTGCTGAGTCGGGGCGGCCAAGCGACCGCTGGAGGAGCCCTGCACTTGCCATTCCCTTCCCTATGACAGAGCTCTCACGGCTGGAGGGCTTGGCAGCGTGCACCCCACCGGCCCCTAAGCCCTCCGCAAGGACGCCTGGGGACTAGGTGCAAAGGCAAGGCAGGAGTGGAGCTGAGGCCAGGAAGGCGCCAGGAGCGTCTGCCTGTCTGGCGCAGCCTGCTCCTTCCCGGGCAGGAAGCCTAGCAGCGAGGCAAGTCTGGGCAAGGCTCGCCCAGGGCAGAGCAGCCTCACGCCAGCCACTCTGCCAGATCGGGCCTCTGAGCAGAGCTGGAGCTCTGCCGTACTGGAGGCTCACTGGGCTCCGCCCAAGGAGTGAGTGCAGACGCACGCAGCTGGGCTGCCTCCTCTTCTCCCGAGGAGGCTCGCTTCCCGCATGCTGTGCACTAGGCTTCCAGGCGGGGGCGCCCCGCGCCCCCTACAGGTCTTGGCTCAGGGGCTGCTTCCCTGGAGCTGGGGCTGCCGGCGGGAGCCCAGACACGCAGGGGCAGGCCCCACCACCTGCACACGTCTCTGCTGGGGAGCAGAGCGCTAGGGACATGACGTCTGTCAGGCACCTTCTGGGCGCCCACGGAGTCAGCCTCCGGGAGTGTGGGGCTGCAGACCACAGCCAGGGGACCTGGGAGCCTTGTGCTCTCCGTGCGGCGCTGAGTCTGGGCGGCCAAGCAACCGCTGGTGGAGCCCTGCACTTGCCCTCCCCTCCCCCCCCTCCCCTCTACGAGAGGCCTCCCTGCTGGAGGGCTTGGCAGTGTGCAAGCCACCGGCTCCTAAGCCTTCCCCAAGGACGCCCGGGGCCTAGATGCAAAGGCAAGGCAGGAGTGGAGCTGAGTCCAGGAAGGCGCCAGTGGCCTCTCCAGCATCGCACAGCCTGCTCCTTCCCGGGCAGCAAGCCTAGCAGCGAGGCAAGCCTGGGCAAGTCTCGCCCAGGGCAGAGCAGCCTCGCGCAAGGCACTTGACTAGATCCGGCCTCGGAGCAGAGCTGGAGCTCTGCCGTCCTGGAGGCACACTCGACTCGGCCCAAGCAGGGATTGCAGCTGCACGCGGCTTGGCTCCCTCGACTCTTCCCAAGGAGGCTCGCTTCCAAGCGGACCGTGCACTTGGCTTCCAGGCAGGGACGCCCCGCGCCTCCTGTAGGTCTTGGCAAAGGGGCTGCTTCCCCTGAGCGGAGGCTGTGGGCGGCAGCCCAGACACGCAGGGGCAGGCCCCAACCACCTGCACACGTCTCTGCTGGTGGGGAGAGCACTAGGGTAATGACGTCTGTCAGGCACCTTCTGGGCGCTCACGGAGTCAGCCTCCGGGTGTGTGGGGCTGCAGACCACAGCCAGGGGCCCTGGGAAGCCTGGTGCTCTCCGTGCTGTGCTGAGTCTGGGCGGCCAAGCGAGCGCTGGAGGAGCCTGCACTTGCCATTCCCTTCCCTATGACAGAGCTCTCACGGCTGGAGGGCTTGGCAGCGTGCACCCCACCGGCCCCTAAGCCCTCCGCAAGGACGCCTGGGGACTAGGTGCAAAGGCAAGGCAGGAGTGGAGCTGAGGCCAGGAAGGCGCCAGGAGCGCCTGCCTGTCTCGCGCAGCCTTCTCCTTCCCGGGCAGGAAGCCTAGCAGCGAGGCAAGTCTGGCAAGGCCCGCCCAGGGCAGAGCAGCCTCACGCCAGCAAATCTGCCAGATCGGGCCTCTGAGCAGAGCTGGAGCTCTCCCGTACTGGAGGCTCACTGGGCTCCGCCCAAGGAGTGATTGCAGACGCACGCAGCCGGGCTGCCTCCTCTTCTCCCGAGGAGGCTCGCTTCCCGCATGCTGTGCACTAGGCTTCAGGCGGGGGCGCCCCGCGCCTCCTACAGGGCTTGGCTCAGGGGCTGCTTCCCTGGAGCTGGGGCTGCCGGCGGGAGCCCACACACGCAGGGGCAGGCCCCACCACCTGCACACGTCTCTGCTGGGGAGCAGAGCGCTAGGGACATGACGTCTGTCAGGCACCTTCTGGGCGCCCACGGAGTCAGCCTCCGGGAGTGTGGGGCTGCAGACCACAGCCAGGGGACCTGGGAGCCTTGTGCTCTCCGTGCGGCGCTGAGTCTGGGCGGCCAAGCAACCGCTGGAGGAGCCCTGCACTTGCCCTCCCCTCCCCTCTACGAGAGGCCTCCCTGCTGGAGGGCTTGGCAGTGTGCAAGCCACCGGCTCCTAAGCCTTCCCCAAGGACGCCCGGGGCCTAGATGCAAAGGCAAGGCAGGAGTGGAGCTGAGGCCAGGAAGGCGCCAGTGGCCTCTCCCAGCATCGCACAGCCTGCTCCTTCCTGGGCAGCAAGCCTAGCAGCGAGGCAAGCCTGGGCAAGTCTCGCCCAGGGCAGAGCAGCCTCGCGCAAGGCACTTGACTAGATCCGGCCTCTAAGCAGAGCTGGAGCTCTGCCGTCCTGGAGGCACACTCGGCTCGGCCCAAGCAGGGATTGCAGCTGCACGCGGCTTGGCTCCCTCGACTCTTCCCAAGGAGGCTCGCTTCCAAGCGGACTGTGCACTTGGCTTCCAGGCAGGGACGCCCCGCGCCTCCTGCAGGTCTTGGCACAGGGGCTGCTTCCCCTGAGCGGAGGCTGTGGGCGGCAGCCCAGACACGCAGGGGCAGGCCCCAACCACCTGCACACGTCTCTGCTGGTGGGGAGAGCACTAGGGTAATGACGTCTGTCAGGCACCTTCTGGGCGCTCACGGAGTCAGCCTCCGGGTGTGTGGGGGCTGCAGACCACAGCCAGGGGCCCTGGGAAGCCTGGTGCTCTCCGTGCTGTGCTGAGTCTGGGCGGCCAAGCGACCGCTGGAGGAGCCCTGCACTTGCCATTCCCTTCCCTATGACAGAGCTCTCACGGCTGGAGGGCTTGGCAGCGTGCACCCCACCGGCCCCTAAGCCCTCCGCAAGGACGCCTGGGGACTAGGTGCAAAGGCAAGGCAGGAGTGGAGCTGAGGCCAGGAAGGCGCCAGGAGCGCCTGCCTGTCTCGCGCAGCCTTCTCCTTCCCGGGCAGGAAGCCTAGCAGCGAGGCAAGTCTGGGCAAGGCTCGCCCAGGGCAGAGCAGCCTCACGCCAGCAACTCTGCCAGATCGGGCCTCTGAGCAGAGCTGGAGCTCTGCCGTACTGGAGGCTCACTGGGCTCCGCCCAAGGAGTGAGTGCAGACGCACGCAGCTGGGCTGCCTCCTCTTCTCCCGAGGAGGCTCGCTTCCCGCATGCTGTGCACTAGGCTTCCAGGCGGGGGCGCCCCGCGCCTCCTACAGGGCTTGGCTCAGTGGCTGCTTCCCTGGAGCTGGGGCTGCCGGCGGGAGCCCACACACGCAGGGGCAGGCCCCACCACCTGCACACGTCTCTGCTGGGGAGCAGAGCGCTAGGGACATGACGTCTGTCAGGCACCTTCTGGGCGCCCACGGAGTCAGCCTCCGGGAGTGTGGGGCTGCAGACCACAGCCAGGGGACCTGGGAGCCTTGTGCTCTCCGTGCGGCGCTGAGTCTGGGCGGCCAAGCAACCGCTGGAGGAGCCCTGCACTTGCCCTCCCCTCCCCTCTACGAGAGGCCTCCCTGCTGGAGGGCTTGGCAGTGTGCAAGCCACCGGCTCCTAAGCCTTCCCCAAGGACGCCCGGGGCCTAGATGCAAAGGCAAGGCAGGAGTGGAGCTGAGTCCAGGAAGGCGCCAGTGGCCTCTCCCAGCATCGCACAGCCTGCTCCTTCCTGGGCAGCAAGCCGAGCAGCGAGGCAAGCCTGGGCAAGTCTCGCCCAGGGCAGAGCAGCCTCGCGCAAGGCACTTGACTAGATCCGGCCTCTGAGCAGAGCTGGAGCTCTGCCGTCCTGGAGGCACACTCGGCTCGGCCCAAGCAGGGATTGCAGCTGCACGCGGCTTGGCTCCCTCGACTCTTCCCAAGGAGGCTCGCTTCCAAGCGGACTGTGCACTTGGCTTCCAGGCAGGGACGCCCCGCGCCTCCTGCAGGTCTTGGCACAGGGGCTGCTTCCCCTGAGCGGAGGCTGTGGGCGGCAGCCCAGACACGCAGGGGCAGGCCCCAACCACCTGCACACGTCTCTGCTGGTTGGGAGAGCACTAGGGAAATGACGTCTGTCAGGCACCTTCTGGGCGCTCACGGAGTCAGCCTCCGGGTGTGTGGGGCTGCAGACCACAGCCAGGGGCCCTGGGAAGCCTGGTGCTCTCCGTGCTGTGCTGAGTCTGGGCGGCCAAGCGACCGCTGGAGGAGCCCTGCACTTGCCATTCCCTTCCCTATGACAGAGCTCTCACGGCTGGAGGGCTTGGCAGCGTGCAACCCACCGGCCCCTAAGCCCTCCGCAAGGACGCCTGGGGACTAGGTGCAAAGGGAAGGCAGGAGTGGAGCTGAGGCCAGGAAGGCGCCAGGAGCGCCTGCCTGTCTCGCGCAGCCTGCTCCTTCCCGGGCAGGAAGCCTAGCAGCGAGGCAAGTCTGGGCAAGGCCCGCCCAGGGCAGAGCAGCCTCACGCCAGCAACTCTGCCAGATCGGGCCTCTGAGCAGAGCTGGAGCTCTCCCGTACTGGAGGCTCACTGGGCTCCGCCCAAGGAGTGATTGCAGACGCACGCAGCCGGGCTGCCTCCTCTTCTCCCGAGGAGGCTCGCTTCCCGCATGCTGTGCACTAGGCTTCCAGGCGGGGGCGCCCCGCGCCTCCTACAGGGCTTGGCTCAGGGGCTGCTTCCCTGGAGCTGGGGCTGCCGGCGGGAGCCCACACACGCAGGGGCAGGCCCCACCACCTGCACACGTCTCTGCTGGGGAGCAGAGCGCTAGGGACATGACGTCTGTCAGGCACCTTCTGGGCGCCCACGGAGTCAGCCTCCGGGAGTGTGGGGCTGCAGACCACAGCCAGGGGACCTGGGAGCCTTGTGCTCTCCGTGCGGCGCTGAGTCTGGGCGGCCAAGCAACCGCTGGAGGAGCCCTGCACTTGCCCTCCCCTCCCCTCTACGAGAGGCCTCCCTGCTGGAGGGCTTGGCAGTGTGCAAGCCACCGGCTCCTAAGCCTTCCCCAAGGACGCCCGGGGCCTAGATGCAAAGGCAAGGCAGGAGTGGAGCTGAGGCCAGGAAGGCGCCAGTGGCCTCTCCCAGCATCGCACAGCCTGCTCCTTCCTGGGCAGCAAGCCGAGCAGCGAGGCAAGCCTGGGCAAGTCTCGCCCAGGGCAGAGCAGCCTCGCGCAAGGCACTTGACTAGATCCGGCCTCTGAGCAGAGCTGGAGCTCTGCCGTCCTGGAGGCACACTCGGCTCGGCCCAAGCAGGGATTGCAGCTGCACGCGGCTTGGCTCCCTCGACTCTTCCCAAGGAGGCTCGCTTCCAAGCGGACTGTGCACTTGGCTTCCAGGCAGGGACGCCCCGCGCCTCCTGCAGGTCTTGGCACAGGGGCTGCTTCCCCTGAGCGGAGGCTGTGGGCGGCAGCCCAGACACGCAGGGGCAGGCCCCAACCACCTGCACACGTCTCTGCTGGTTGGGAGAGCACTAGGGAAATGACGTCTGTCAGGCACCTTCTGGGCGCTCACGGAGTCAGCCTCCGGGTGTGTGGGGCTGCAGACCACAGCCAGGGGCCCTGGGAAGCCTGGTGCTCTCCGTGCTGTGCTGAGTCTGGGCGGCCAAGCGACCGCTGGAGGAGCCCTGCACTTGCCATTCCCTTCCCTATGACAGAGCTCTCACGGCTGGAGGGCTTGGCAGCGTGCAACCCACCGGCCCCTAAGCCCTCCGCAAGGACGCCTGGGGACTAGGTGCAAAGGCAAGGCAGGAGTGGAGCTGAGGCCAGGAAGGCGCCAGGAGCGCCTGCCTGTCTCGCGCAGCCTGCTCCTTCCCGGGCAGGAAGCCTAGCAGCGAGGCAAGTCTGGGCAAGCCTCGCCCAGGGCAGAGCAGCCTCACGCCAGCAACTCTGCCAGATCGGGCCTCTGAGCAGAGCTGGAGCTCTGCCGTACTGGAGGCTCACTGGGCTCCGCCCAAGGAGTGAGTGCAGACGCACGCAGCTGGGCTGCCTCCTCTTCTCCCGAGGAGGCTCGCTTCCCGCATGCTGTGCACTAGGCTTCCAGGCGGGGGCGCCCCGCGCCTCCTACAGGGCTTGGCTCAGGGGCTGCTTCCCTGGAGCTGGGGCTGCCGGCGGGAGCCCACACACGCAGGGGCAGGCCCCACCACCTGCACACGTCTCTGCTGGGGAGCAGAGCGCTAGGGACATGACGTCTGTCAGGCACCTTCTGGGCGCCCACGGAGTCAGCCTCCGGGAGTGTGGGGCTGCAGACCACAGCCAGGGGACCTGGGAGCCTTGTGCTCTCCGTGCGGCGCTGAGTCTGGGCGGCCAAGCAACCGCTGGAGGAGCCCTGCACTTGCCCTCCCCTCCCCTCTACGAGAGGCCTCCCTGCTGGAGGGCTTGGCAGTGTGCAAGCCACCGGCTCCTAAGCCTTCCCCAAGGACGCCCGGGGCCTAGATGCAAAGGCAAGGCAGGAGTGGAGCTGAGGCCAGGAAGGCGCCAGTGGCCTCTCCCAGCATCGCACAGCCTGCTCCTTCCTGGGCAGCAAGCCTAGCAGCGAGGCAAGCCTGGGCAAGTCTCGCCCAGGGCAGAGCAGCCTCGCGCAAGGCACTTGACTAGATCCGGCCTCTGAGCAGAGCTGGAGCTCTGCCGTCCTGGAGGCACACTCGGCTCGGCCCAAGCAGGGATTGCAGCTGCACGCGGCTTGGCTCCCTCGACTCTTCCCAAGGAGGCTCGCTTCCAAGCGGACTGTGCACTTGGCTTCCAGGCAGGGACGCCCCGCGCCTCCTGCAGGTCTTGGCACAGGGGCTGCTTCCCCTGAGCGGAGGCTGTGGGCGGCAGCCCAGACACGCAGGGGCAGGCCCCAACCACCTGCACACGTCTCTGCTGGTTGGGAGAGCACTAGGGAAATGACGTCTGTCAGGCACCTTCTGGGCGCTCACGGAGTCAGCCTCCGGGTGTGTGGGGCTGCAGACCACAGCCAGGGGCCCTGGGAAGCCTGGTGCTCTCCGTGCTGTGCTGAGTCTGGGCGGCCAAGCGACCGCTGGAGGAGCCCTGCACTTGCCATTCCCTTCCCTATGACAGAGCTCTCACGGCTGGAGGGCTTGGCAGCGTGCAACCCACCGGCCCCTAAGCCCTCCGCAAGGACG
Source organism: Budorcas taxicolor (assembly GCF_023091745.1). Classification (NCBI taxonomy): domain Eukaryota; kingdom Metazoa; phylum Chordata; class Mammalia; order Artiodactyla; family Bovidae; genus Budorcas; species Budorcas taxicolor. The sequence continues at coordinate 99,755 of NW_026292133.1, read as the reverse complement.
CCTGGGGACTAGGTGCAAAGGCAAGGCAGGAGTGGAGCTGAGGCCAGGAAGGCGCCAGGAGCGCCTGCCTGTCTCGCGCAGCCTGCTCCTTCCCGGGCAGGAAGCCTAGCAGCGAGGCAAGTCTGGGCAAGCCTCGCCCAGGGCAGAGCAGCCTCACGCCAGCAACTCTGCCAGATCGGGCCTCTGAGCAGAGCTGGAGCTCTGCCGTACTGGAGGCTCACTGGGCTCCGCCCAAGGAGTGAGTGCAGACGCACGCAGCTGGGCTGCCTCCTCTTCTCCCGAGGAGGCTCGCTTCCCGCATGCTGTGCACTAGGCTTCCAGGCGGGGGCGCCCCGCGCCTCCTACAGGGCTTGGCTCAGGGGCTGCTTCCCTGGAGCTGGGGCTGCCGGCGGGAGCCCACACACGCAGGGGCAGGCCCCACCACCTGCACACGTCTCTGCTGGGGAGCAGAGCGCTAGGGACATGACGTCTGTCAGGCACCTTCTGGGCGCCCACGGAGTCAGCCTCCGGGAGTGTGGGGCTGCAGACCACAGCCAGGGGACCTGGGAGCCTTGTGCTCTCCGTGCGGCGCTGAGTCTGGGCGGCCAAGCAACCGCTGGAGGAGCCCTGCACTTGCCCTCTCCTCCCCTCTACGAGAGGCCTCCCTGCTGGAGGGCTTGGCAGTGTGCAAGCCACCGGCTCCTAAGCCTTCCCCAAGGACGCCCGGGGCCCAGATGCAAAGGCAAGGCAGGAGTGGAGCTGAGGCCAGGAAGGCGCCAGTGGCCTCTCCCAGCATCGCACAGCCTGCTCCTTCCTGGGCAGCAAGCCTAGCAGCGAGGCAAGCCTGGGCAAGTCTCGCCCAGGGCAGAGCAGCCTCGCGCAAGGCACTTGACTAGATCCGGCCTCTGAGCAGAGCTGGAGCTCTGCCGTCCTGGAGGCACACTCGGCTCGGCCCAAGCAGGGATTGCAGCTGCACGCGGCTTGGCTCCCTCGACTCTTCCCAAGGAGGCTCGCTTCCAAGCGGACTGTGCACTTGGCTTCCAGGCAGGGACGCCCCGCGCCTCCTGCAGGTCTTGGCACAGGGGCTGCTTCCCCTGAGCGGAGGCTGTGGGCGGCAGCCCAGACACGCAGGGGCAGGCCCCAACCACCTGCACACGTCTCTGCTGGTGGGGAGAGCACTAGGGAAATGACGTCTGTCAGGCACCTTCTGGGCGCTCACGGAGTCAGCCTCCGGGTGTGTGGGGCTGCAGACCACAGCCAGGGGCCCTGGGAAGCCTGGTGCTCTCCGTGCTGTGCTGAGTCTGGGGGGCCAAGCGACCGCTGGAGGAGCCCTGCACTTGCCATTCCCTTCCCTATGACAGAGCTCTCACGGCTGGAGGGCTTGGCAGCGTGCAACCCACCGGCCCCTAAGCCCTCCGCAAGGACGCCTGGGGACTAGGTGCAAAGGCAAGGCAGGAGTGGAGCTGAGGCCAGGAAGGCGCCAGGAGCGCCTGCCTGTCTCGCGCAGCCTGCTCCTTCCCGGGCAGGAAGCCTAGCAGCGAGGCAAGTCTGGGCAAGCCTCGCCCAGGGCAGAGCAGCCTCACGCCAGCAACTCTGCCAGATCGGGCCTCTGAGCAGAGCTGGAGCTCTGCCGTACTGGAGGCTCACTGGGCTCCGCCCAAGGAGTGAGTGCAGACGCACGCAGCTGGGCTGCCTCCTCTTCTCCCGAGGAGGCTCGCTTCCCGCATGCTGTGCACTAGGCTTCCAGGCGGGGGCGCCCCGCGCCTCCTACAGGGCTTGGCTCAGGGGCTGCTTCCCTGGAGCTGGGGCTGCCGGCGGGAGCCCACACACGCAGGGGCAGGCCCCACCACCTGCACACGTCTCTGCTGGGGAGCAGAGCGCTAGGGACATGACGTCTGTCAGGCACCTTCTGGGCGCCCACGGAGTCAGCCTCCGGGAGTGTGGGGCTGCAGACCACAGCCAGGGGACCTGGGAGCCTTGTGCTCTCCGTGCGCCGCTGAGTCTGGGCGGCCAAGCAACCGCTGGAGGAGCCCTGCACTTGCCCTCTCCTCCCCTCTACGAGAGGCCTCCCTGCTGGAGGGCTTGGCAGTGTGCAAGCCACCGGCTCCTAAGCCTTCCCCAAGGACGCCCGGGGCCCAGATGCAAAGGCAAGGCAGGAGTGGAGCTGAGTCCAGGAAGGCGCCAGTGGCCTCTCCCAGCATCGCACAGCCTGCTCCTTCCTGGGCAGCAAGCCTAGCAGCGAGGCAAGCCTGGGCAAGTCTCGCCCAGGGCAGAGCAGCCTCGCGCAAGGCACTTGACTAGATCCGGCCTCGGAGCAGAGCTGGAGCTCTGCCGTCCTGGAGGCTCACTCGGCTTGGCCCAAGCAGGGATTGCAGCTGCACGCGGCTTGGCTCCCTCGACTCTTCCCAAGGAGGCTCGCTTCCAAGAGGACCGTGCACTTGGCTTCCAGGCAGGGACGCCCCGCGCCTCCTGCAGGTCTTGGCACAGGGGCTGCTTCCCCTGAGCGGAGGCTGTGGGCGGCAGCCCAGACACGCAGGGGCAGGCCCCAACCACCTGCACACGTCTCTGCTGGTGGGGAGAGCACTAGGGAAATGACGTCTGTCAGGCACCTTCTGGGCGCTCACGGAGTCAGCCTCCGGGTGTGTGGGGCTGCAGACCACAGCCAGGGGCCCTGGGAAGCCTGGTGCTCTCCGTGCTGTGCTGAGTCTGGGCGGCCAAGCGACCGCTGGAGGAGCCCTGCACTTGCCATTCCCTTCCCTATGACAGAGCTCTCACGGCTGGAGGGCTTGGCAGCGTGCACCCCACCGGCCCCTAAGCCCTCCGCAAGGACGCCTGGGGACTAGGTGCAAAGGCAAGGCAGGAGTGGAGCTGAGGCCAGGAAGGCGCCAGGAGCGTCTGCCTGTCTCGCGCAGCCTGCTCCTTCCCGGGCAGGAAGCCTAGCAGCGAGGCAAGTCTGGGCAAGGCTCGCCCAGGGCAGAGCAGCCTCACGCCAGCCACTCTGCCAGATCGGGCCTCTGAGCAGAGCTGGAGCTCTGCCGTACTGGAGGCTCACTGGGCTCCGCCCAAGGAGTGAGTGCAGACGCACGCAGCTGGGCTGCCTCCTCTTCTCCCGAGGAGGCTCGCTTCCCGCATGCTGTGCGCTAGGCTTCCAGGCGGGGGCGCCCCGCGCCCCCTACAGGTCTTGGCTCAGGGGCTGCTTCCCTGGAGCTGGGGCTGCCGGCGGGAGCCCAGACACGCAGGGGCAGGCCCCACCACCTGCACACGTCTCTGCCGGGGAGCAGAGCGCTAGGGACATGACGTCTGTCAGGCACCTTCTGGGCGCCCACGGAGTCAGCCTCCGGGAGTGTGGGGCTGCAGACCACAGCCAGGGGACCTGGGAGCCTTGTGCTCTCCGTGCGGCGCTGAGTCTGGGCGGCCAAGCAACCGCTGGTGGAGCCCTGCACTTGCCCTCCCCTCCCCTCTACGAGAGGCCTCACTGCTGGAGGGCTCGGCAGTGTGCAAGCCACCGGCTCCTAAGCCTTCCCCAAGGACGCCCGGGGCCTAGATGCAAAGGCAAGGCAGGAGTGGAGCTGAGGCCAGGAAGGCGCCAGTGGCCTCTCCCAGCATCGCACAGCCTGCTCCTTCCCGGGCAGCAAGCCGAGCAGCGAGGCAAGCCTGGGCAAGTCTCGCCCAGGGCAGAGCAGCCTCGCGCAAGGCACTTGACTAGATCCGGCCTCTGAGCAGAGCTGGAGCTCTGCCGTCCTGGAGGCACACTCGGCTCGGCCCAAGCAGGGCTTGCAGCTGCACGCGGCTTGGCTCCCTCGACTCTTCCCAAGGAGGCTCGCTTCCAAGCGGACCGTGCACTTGGCTTCCAGGCAGGGACGCCCCGCGCCTCCTGCAGGTCTTGGCACAGGGGCTGCTTCCCCTGAGCGGAGGCTGTGGGCGGCAGCCCAGACACGCAGGGGCAGGCCCCAACCACCTGCACACGTCTCTGCTGGTGGGGAGAGCACTAGGGAAATGACGTCTGTCAGGCACCTTCTGGGTGCTCACGGAGTCAGCCTCCGGGTGTGTGGGGCTGCAGACCACAGCCAGGGGCCCTGGGAAGCCTGGTGCTCTCCGTGCTGTGCTGAGTCTGGGCGGCCAAGCGACCGCTGGAGGAGCCCTGCACTTGCCAGTCCCTTCCCTATGACAGAGCTCTCACGGCTGGAGGGCTTGGCAGCGTGCACCCCACCGGCCCCTAAGCCCTCCGCAAGGACGCCTGGGGACTAGGTGCAAAGGCAAGGCAGGAGTGGAGCTGAGGCCAGGAAGGCGCCAGGAGCGTCTGCCTGTCTGGCGCAGCCTGCTCCTTCCCGGGCAGGAAGCCTAGCAGCGAGGCAAGTCTGGGCAAGGCTCGCCCAGGGCAGAGCAGCCTCACGCCAGCAACTCTGCCAGATCGGGCCTCTGAGCAGAGCTGGAGCTCTGCCGTACTGGAGGCTCACTGGGCTCCGCCCAAGGAGTGAGTGCAGACGCACGCAGCTGGGCTGCCTCCTCTTCTCCCGAGGAGGCTCGCTTCCCGCATGCTGTGCACTAGGCTTCCAGGCGGGGGCGCCCCGCGCCCCCTACAGGTCTTGGCTCAGGGGCTGCTTCCCTGGAGCTGGGGCTGCCGGCGGGAGCCCACACACGCAGGGGCAGGCCCCACCACCTGCACACGTCTCTGCCGGGGAGCAGAGCGCTAGGGACATGACGTCTGTCAGGCAACTTCTGGGCGCCCACGGAGTCAGCCTCCGGGAGTGTGGGGCTGCAGACCACAGCCAGGGGACCTGGGAGCCTTGTGCTCTCCGTGCGGCGCTGAGTCTGGGCGGCCAAGCAACCGCTGGTGGAGCCCTGCACTTGCCCTCCCCTCCCCTCTACGAGAGGCCTCACTGCTGGAGGGCTCGGCAGTGTGCAAGCCACCGGCTCCTAAGCCTTCCCCAAGGACGCCCGGGGCCTAGATGCAAAGGCAAGGCAGGAGTGGAGCTGAGGCCAGGAAGGCGCCAGTGGCCTCTCCCAGCATCGCACAGCCTGCTCCTTCCCGGGCAGCAAGCCTAGCAGCGAGGCAAGCCTGGGCAAGTCTCGCCCAGGGCAGAGCAGCCTCGCGCAAGGCACTTGACTAGATCCGGCCTCTGAGCAGAGCTGGAGCTCTGCCGTCCTGGAGGCACACTCGGCTCGGCCCAAGCAGGGATTGCAGCTGCACGCGGCTTGGCTCCCTCGACTCTTCCCAAGGAGGCTCGCTTCCAAGCGGACCGTGCACTTGGCTTCCAGGCAGGGACGCCCCGCGCCTCCTGCAGGTCTTGGCACAGGGGCTGCTTCCCCTGAGCGGAGGCTGTGGGCGGCAGCCCAGACACGCAGGGGCAGGCCCCAACCACCTGCACACGTCTCTGCTGGTGGGGAGAGCACTAGGGAAATGACGTCTGTCAGGCACCTTCTGGGCGCTCACGGAGTCAGCCTCCGGGTGTGTGGGGCTGCAGACCACAGCCAGGGGCCCTGGGAAGCCTGGTGCTCTCCGTGCTCTGCTGAGTCTGGGCGGCCAAGCGACCGCTGGAGGAGCCCTGCACTTGCCATTCCCTTCCCTATGACAGAGCTCTCACGGCTGGAGGGCTTGGCAGCGTGCAACCCACCGGCCCCTAAGCCCTCCGCAAGGACGCCTGGGGACTAGGTGCAAAGGCAAGGCAGGAGTGGAGCTGAGGCCAGGAAGGCGCCAGGAGCGCCTGCCTGTCTCGCGCAGCCTGCTCCTTCCCGGGCAGGAAGCCTAGCAGCGAGGCAAGTCTGGGCAAGCCTCGCCCAGGGCAGAGCAGCCTCACGCCAGCAACTCTGCCAGATCGGGCCTCTGAGCAGAGCTGGAGCTCTGCCGTACTGGAGGCTCACTGGGCTCCGCCCAAGGAGTGAGTGCAGATGCACGCAGCTGGGCTGCCTCCTCTTCTCCCGAGGAGGCTCGCTTCCCGCATGCTGTGCACTAGGCTTCCAGGCGGGGGCGCCCCGCGCCTCCTACAGGGCTTGGCTCAGGGGCTGCTTCCCTGGAGCTGGGGCTGCCGGCGGGAGCCCACACACGCAGGGGCAGGCCCCACCACCTGCACACGTCTCTGCTGGGGAGCAGAGCGCTAGGGACATGACGTCTGTCAGGCACCTTCTGGGCGCCCACGGAGTCAGCCTCCGGGAGTGTGGGGCTGCAGACCACAGCCAGGGGACCTGGGAGCCTTGTGCTCTCCGTGCGGTGCTGAGTCTGGGCGGCCAAGCAACCGCTGGAGGAGCCCTGCACTTGCCCTCTCCTCCCCTCTACGAGAGGCCTCCCTGCTGGAGGGCTTGGCAGTGTGCAAGCCACCGGCTCCTAAGCCTTCCCCAAGGACGCCCGGGGCCCAGATGCAAAGGCAAGGCAGGAGTGGAGCTGAGGCCAGGAAGGCGCCAGTGGCCTCTCCCAGCATCGCACAGCCTGCTCCTTCCTGGGCAGCAAGCCTAGCAGCGAGGCAAGCGTGGGCAAGTCTCGCCCAGGGCAGAGCAGCCTCGCGCAAGGCACTTGACTAGATCCGGCCTCTGAGCAGAGCTGGAGCTCTGCCGTCCTGGAGGCACACTCGGCTCGGCCCAAGCAGGGATTGCAGCTGCACGCGGCTTGGCTCCCTCGACTCTTCCCAAGGAGGCTCGCTTCCAAGCGGACTGTGCACTTGGCTTCCAGGCAGGGACGCCCCGCGCCTCCTGCAGGTCTTGGCACAGGGGCTGCTTCCCCTGAGCGGAGGCTGTGGGCGGCAGCCCAGACACGCAGGGGCAGGCCCCAACCACCTGCACACGTCTCTGCTGGTTGGGAGAGCACTAGGGAAATGACGTCTGTCAGGCACCTTCTGGGCGCTCACGGAGTCAGCCTCCGGGTGTGTGGGGCTGCAGACCACAGCCAGGGGCCCTGGGAAGCCTGGTGCTCTCCGTGCTGTGCTGAGTCTGGGCGGCCAAGCGACCGCTGGAGGAGCCCTGCACTTGCTATTCCCTTCCCTATGACAGAGCTCTCACGGCTGGAGGGCTTGGCAGCGTGCAACCCACCGGCCCCTAAGCCCTCCGCAAGGACGCCTGGGGACTAGGTGCAAAGGCAAGGCAGGAGTGGAGCTGAGGCCAGGAAGGCGCCAGGAGCGCTTGCCTGTCTCGCGCAGCCTGCTCCTTCCCGGGCAGGAAGCCTAGCAGCGAGGCAAGTCTGGGCAAGCCTCGCCCAGGGCAGAGCAGCCTCACGCCAGCAACTCTGCCAGATCGGGCCTCTGAGCAGAGCTGGAGCTCTGCCGTACTGGAGGCTCACTGGGCTCCGCCCAAGGAGTGAGTGCAGACGCACGCAGCTGGGCTGCCTCCTCTTCTCCCGAGGAGGCTCGCTTCCCGCATGCTGTGCACTAGGCTTCCAGGCGGGGGCGCCCCGCGCCTCCTACAGGGCTTGGCTCAGGGGCTGCTTCCCTGGAGCTGGGGCTGCCGGCGGGAGCCCACACACGCAGGGGCAGGCCCCACCACCTGCACACGTCTCTGCTGGGGAGCAGAGCGCTAGGGACATGACGTCTGTCAGGCACCTTCTGGGCGCCCACGGAGTCAGCCTCCGGGAGTGTGGGGCTGCAGACCACAGCCAGGGGACCTGGGAGCCTTGTGCTCTCCGTGCGGCGCTGAGTCTGGGCGGCCAAGCAACCGCTGGAGGAGCCCTGCACTTGCCCTCTCCTCCCCTCTACGAGAGGCCTCCCTGCTGGAGGGCTTGGCAGAGTGCAAGCCACCGGCTCCTAAGCCTTCCCCAAGGACGCCCGGGGCCCAGATGCAAAGGCAAGGCAGGAGTGGAGCTGAGGCCAGGAAGGCGCCAGTGGCCTCTCCCAGCATCGCACAGCCTGCTCCTTCCTGGGCAGCAAGCCTAGCAGCGAGGCAAGCCTGGGCAAGTCTCGCCCAGGGCAGAGCAGCCTCGCGCAAGGCACTTGACTAGATCCGGCCTCGGAGCAGAGCTGGAGCTCTGCCGTCCTGGAGGCACACTCGGCTTGGCCCAAGCAGGGATTGCAGCTGCACGCGGCTTGGCTCCCTCGACTCTTCCCAAGGAGGCTCGCTTCCAAGAGGACCGTGCACTTGGCTTCCAGGCAGGGACGCCCCGCGCCTCCTGCAGGTCTTGGCACAGGGGCTGCTTCCCCTGAGCGGAGGCTGTGGGCGGCAGCCCAGACACGCAGGGGCAGGCCCCAACCACCTGCACACGTCTCTGCTGGTGGGGAGAGCACTAGGGTAATGACGTCTGTCAGGCACCTTCTGGGCGCTCACGGAGTCAGCCTCCGGGTGTGTGGGGCTGCAGACCACAGCCAGGGGCCCTGGGAAGCCTGGTGCTCTCCGTTCTGTGCTGAGTCTGGGCGGCCAAGCGACCGCTGGAGGAGCCCTGCACTTGCCATTCCCTTCCCTATGACAGAGCTCTCACGGCTGGAGGGCTTGGCAGCGTGCACCCCACCGGCCCCTAAGCCCTCCGCAAGGACGCCAGGGGACTAGGTGCAAAGGCAAGGCAGGAGTGGAGCTGAGGCCAGGAAGGCGCCAGGAGCGTCTGCCTGTCTCGCGCAGCCTGCTCCTTCCCGGGCAGGAAGCCTAGCAGCGAGGCAAGTCTGGGCAAGGCTCGCCCAGGGCAGAGCAGCCTCACGCCAGCAACTCTGCCAGATCGGGCCTCTGAGCAGAGCTGGAGCTCTGCCGTCCTGGAGGCTCACTGGGCTCCGCCCAAGGAGTGAGTGCAGACGCACGCAGCTGGGCTGCCTCCTCTTCTCCCGAGGAGGCTCGCTTCCCGCATGCTGTGCACTAGGCTTCCAGGCGGGGGCGCCCCGCGCCTCCTACAGGGCTTGGCTCAGGGGCTGCTTCCCTGGAGCTGGGGCTGCCGGCGGGAGCCCACACACGCAGGGGCAGGCCCCACCACCTGCACACGTCTCTGCTGGGGAGCAGAGCGCTAGGGACATGACGTCTGTCAGGCACCTTCTGGGCGCCCACGGAGTCAGCCTCCGGGAGTGTGGGGCTGCAGACCACAGCCAGGGGACCTGGGAGCCTTGTGCTCTCCGTGCGGCGCTGAGTCTGGGCGGCCAAGCAACCGCTGGAGGAGCCCTGCACTTGCCCTCCCCTCCCCTCTACGAGAGGCCTCCCTGCTGGAGGGCTTGGCAGTGTGCAAGCCACCAGCTCCTAAGCCTTCCCCAAGGACGCCCGGGGCCTAGATGCAAAGGCAAGGCAGGAGTGGAGCTGAGGCCAGGAAGGCGCCAGTGGCCTCTCCCAGCATCGCACAGCCTGCTCCTTCCTGGGCAGCAAGCCTAGCAGCGAGGCAAGCCTTGGCAAGTCTCGCCCAGGGCAGAGCAGCCTCGCGCAAGGCACTTGACTAGATCCGGCCTCTGAGCAGAGCTGGAGCTCTGCCGTCCTGGAGGCACACTCGGCTCGGCCCAAGCAGGGCTTGCAGCTGCACGCGGCTTGGCTCCCTCGACTCTTCCCAAGGAGGCTCGCTTCCAAGCGGACTGTGCACTTGGCTTCCAGGCAGGGACGCCCCGCGCCTCCTGCAGGTCTTGGCACAGGGGCTGCTTCCCCTGAGCGGAGGCTGTGGGCGGCAGCCCAGACACGCAGGGGCAGGCCCCAACCACCTGCACACGTCTCTGCTGGTGGGGAGAGCACTAGGGTAATGACGTCTGTCAGGCACCTTCTGGGCGCTCACGGAGTCAGCCTCCGGGAGTGTGGGGCTGCAGACCACAGCCAGGGGACCTGGGAGCCTTGTGCTCTCCGTGCGCCGCTGAGTCTGGGCGGCCAAGCAACCGCTGGAGGAGCCCTGCACTTGCCCTCCCCTCCCCTCTACGAGAGGCCTCCCTGCTGGAGGGCTTGGCAGTGTGCAAGCCACCGGCTCCTAAGCCTTCCCCAAGGACGCCCGGGGCCTAGATGCAAAGGCAAGGCAAGAGTGGGGCTGAGTCCAGGAAGGCGCCAGTGGCCTCTCCCAGCATCGCACAGCCTGCTCCTTCCTGGGCAGCAAGCCTAGCCGCGAGGCAAGCCTGGGCAAGTCTCGCCCAGGGCAGAGCAGCCTCGCGCAAGGCACTTGACTAGATCCGGCCTCTGAGCAGAGCTGGAGCTCTGCCGTCCTGGAGGCACACTCGGCTCGGCCCAAGCAGGGATTGCAGCTGCACGCGGCTTGGCTCCCTCGACTCTTCCCAAGGAGGCTCGCTTCCAAGCGGACTGTGCACTTGGCTTCCAGGCAGGGACGCCCCGCGCCTCCTGCAGGTCTTGGCACAGGGGCTGCTTCCCCTGAGCGGAGGCTGTGGGCGGCAGCCCAGACACGCAGGGGCAGGCCCCAACCACCTGCACACGTCTCTGCTGGTGGGGAGAGCACTAGGGAAATGACGTCTGTCAGGCACCTTCTGGGCGCTCACGGAGTCAGCCTCCGGGTGTGTGGGGCTGCAGACCACAGCCAGGGGCCCTGGGAAGCCTGGTGCTCTCCGTGCTGTGCTGAGTCTGGGCGGCCAAGCGACCGCTGGAGGAATCCTGCACTTGCCATTCCCTTCCCTATGACAGAGCTCTCACGGCTGGAGGGCTTGGCAGCGTGCACCCCACCGGCCCCTAAGCCCTCCGCAAGGACGCCTGGGGACTAGGTGCAAAGGCAAGGCAGGAGTGGAGCTGAGGCCAGGAAGGCGCCAGGAGCGTCTGCCTGTCTCGCGCAGCCTGCTCCTTCCCGGGCAGGAAGCCTAGCAGCGAGGCAAGTCTGGGCAAGGCTCGCCCAGGGCAGAGCAGCCTCACGCCAGCAACTCTGCCAGATCGGGCCTCTGAGCAGAGCTGGAGCTCTGCCGTACTGGAGGCTCACTGGGCTCCGCCCAAGGAGTGAGTGCAGACGCACGCAGCTGGGCTGCCTCCTCTTCTCCCGAGGAGGCTCGCTTCCCGCATGCTGTGCACTAGGCTTCCAGGCGGGGGCGCCCCGCGCCTCCTACAGGGCTTGGCTCAGGGGCTGCTTCCCTGGAGCTGGGGCTGCCGGCGGGAGCCCACACACGCAGGGGCAGGCCCCACCACCTGCACACGTCTCTGCTGGGGAGCAGAGCGCTAGGGACATGACGTCTGTCAGGCACCTTCTGGGCGCCCACGGAGTCAGCCTCCGGGAGTGTGGGGCTGCAGACCACAGCCAGGGGACCTGGGAGCCTTGTGCTCTCCGTGCGGCGCTGAGTCTGGGTGGCCAAGCAACCGCTGGAGGAGCCCTGCACTTGCCCTCCCCTCCCCTCTACGAGAGGCCTCCCTGCTGGAGGGCTTGGCAGTGTGCAAGCCACCGGCTCCTAAGCCTTCCCCAAGGAAGCCCGGGGCCTAGATGCAAAGGCAAGGCAGGAGTGGAGCTGAGGCCAGGAAGGCGCCAGTGGCCTCTCCCAGCATCGCACAGCCTGCTCCTTCCTGGGCAGCAAGCCTAGCAGCGAGGCAAGCCTGGGCAAGTCTCGCCCAGGGCAGAGCAGCCTCGCGCAAGGCACTTGACTAGATCCGGCCTCTGAGCAGAGCTGGAGCTCTGCCGTCCTGGAGGCACACTCGGCTCGGCCCAAGCAGGGATTGCAGCTGCACGCGGCTTGGCTCCCTCGACTCTTCCCAAGGAGGCTCGCTTCCAAGCGGACTGTGCACTTGGCTTCCAGGCAGGGACGCCCCGCGCCTCCTGCAGGTCTTGGCACAGGGGCTGCTTCCCCTGAGCGGAGGCTGTGGGCGGCAGCCCAGACACGCAGGGGCAGGCCCCAACCACCTGCACACGTCTCTGCTGGTTGGGAGAGCACTAGGGAAATGACGTCTGTCAGGCACCTTCTGGGCGCTCACGGAGTCAGCCTCCGGGTGTGTGGGGCTGCAGACCACAGCCAGGGGCCCTGGGAAGCCTGGTGCTCTCCGTGCTGTGCTGAGTCTGGGCGGCCAAGCGACCGCTGGAGGAGCCCTGCACTTGCCATTCCCTTCCCTATGACAGAGCTCTCACGGCTGGAGGGCTTGGCAGCGTGCAACCCACCGGCCCCTAAGCCCTCCGCAAGGACGCCTGGGGACTAGGTGCAAAGGCAAGGCAGGAGTGGAGCTGAGGCCAGGAAGGCGCCAGGAGCGCCTGCCTGTCTCGCGCAGCCTGCTCCTTCCCGGGCAGGAAGCCTAGCAGCGAGGCAAGTCTGGGCAAGCCTCGCCCAGGGCAGAGCAGCCTCACGCCAGCAACTCTGCCAGATCGGGCCTCTGAGCAGAGCTGGAGCTCTGCCGTACTGGAGGCTCACTGGGCTCCGCCCAAGGAGTGAGTGCAGACGCACGCAGCTGGGCTGCCTCCTCTTCTCCCGAGGAGGCTCGCTTCCCGCATGCTGTGCACTAGGCTTCCAGGCGGGGGCGCCCCGCGCCTCCTACAGGGCTTGGCTCAGGGGCTGCTTCCCTGGAGCTGGGGCTGCCGGCGGGAGCCCACACACGCAGGGGCAGGCCCCACCACCTGCACACGTCTCTGCTGGGGAGCAGAGCGCTAGGGACATGACGTCTGTCAGGCACCTTCTGGGCGCCCACGGAGTCAGCCTCCGGGAGTGTGGGGCTGCAGACCACAGCCAGGGGACCTGGGAGCCTTGTGCTCTCCGTGCGGCGCTGAGTCTGGGCGGCCAAGCAACCGCTGGAGGAGCCCTGCACTTGCCCTCCCCTCCCCTCTACGAGAGGCCTCCCTGCTGGAGGGCTTGGCAGTGTGCAAGCCACCGGCTCCTAAGCCTTCCCCAAGGACGCCCGGGGCCTAGATGCAAAGGCAAGGCAGGAGTGGAGCTGAGGCCAGGAAGGCGCCAGTGGCCTCTCCCAGCATCGCACAGCCTGCTCCTTCCTGGGCAGCAAGCCTAGCAGCGAGGCAAGCCTGGGCAAGTCTCGCCCAGGGCAGAGCAGCCTCGCGCAAGGCACTTGACTAGATCCGGCCTCTGAGCAGAGCTGGAGCTCTGCCGTCCTGGAGGCACACTCGGCTCGGCCCAAGCAGGGATTGCAGCTGCACGTGGCTTGGCTCCCTCGACTCTTCCCAAGGAGGCTCGCTTCCAAGCGGACTGTGCACTTGGCTTCCAGGCAGGGACGCCCCGCGCCTCCTGCAGGTCTTGGCACAGGGGCTGCTTCCCCTGAGCGGAGGCTGTGGGCGGCAGCCCAGACACGCAGGGGCAGGCCCCAACCACCTGCACACGTCTCTGCTGGTGGGGAGAGCACTAGGGTAATGACGTCTGTCAGGCACCTTCTGGGCGCTCACGGAGTCAGCCTCCGGGAGTGTGGGGCTGCAGACCACAGCCAGGGGCCCTGGGAAGCCTGGTGCTCTCCGTGCGCCGCTGAGTCTGGGCGGCCAAGCGACCGCTGGAGGAGCCCTGCACTTGCCATTCCCTTCCCTATGACAGAGCTCTCACGGCTGGAGGGCTTGGCAGCGTGCACCCCACCGGCCCCTAAGCCCTCCTCAAGGACGCCTGGGGACTAGGTGCAAAGGCAAGGCAGGAGTGGAGCTGAGGCCAGGAAGGCGCCAGGAGCGTCTGCCTGTCTCGCGCAGCCTGCTCCTTCCCGGGCAGGAAGCCTAGCAGCGAGGCAAGTCTGGGCAAGGCTCGCCCAGGGCAGAGCAGCCTCACGCCAGCAAATCTGCCAGATCGGGCCTCTGAGCAGAGCTGGAGCTCTCCCGTACTGGAGGCTCACTGGGCTCCGCCCAAGGAGTGATTGCAGACGCACGCATCCGGGCTGCCTCCTCTTCTCCCGAGGAGGCTCGCTTCCCGCATGCTGTGCACTAGGCTTCCAGGCGGGGGCGCCCCGCGCCTCCTACAGGGCTTGGCTCAGGGGCTGCTTCCCTGGAGCTGGGGCTGCCGGCGGGAGCCCACACACGCAGGGGCAGGCCCCACCACCTGCACACGTCTCTGCTGGGGAGCAGAGCGCTAGGGACATGACGTCTGTCAGGCACCTTCTGGGCGCCCACGGAGTCAGCCTCCGGGAGTGTGGGGCTGCAGACCACAGCCAGGGGACCTGGGAGCCTTGTGCTCTCCGTGCGGCGCTGAGTCTGGGCGGCCAAGCAACCGCTGGAGGAGCCCTGCACTTGCCCTCCCCTCCCCTCTACGAGAGGCCTCCCTGCTGGAGGGCTTGGCAGTGTGCAAGCCACCGGCTCCTAAGCCTTCCCCAAGGACGCCCGGGGCCTAGATGCAAAGGCAAGGCAGGAGTGGAGCTGAGGCCAGGAAGGCGCCAGTGGCCTCTCCCAGCATCGCACAGCCTGCTCCTTCCTGGGCAGCAAGCCTAGCAGCGAGGCAAGCCTGGGCAAGTCTCGCCCAGGGCAGAGCAGCCTCGCGCAAGGCACTTGACTAGATCCGGCCTCTGAGCAGAGCTGGAGCTCTGCCGTCCTGGAGGCACACTCGGCTCGGCCCAAGCAGGGATTGCAGCTGCACGCGGCTTGGCTCCCTCGACTCTTCCCAAGGAGGCCCGCTTCCAAGCGGACTGTGCACTTGGCTTCCAGGCAGGGACGCCCCGCGCCTCCTGCAGGTCTTCGCACAGGGGCTGCTTCCCCTGAGCGGAGGCTGTGGGCGGCAGCCCAGACACGCAGGGGCAGGCCCCAACCACCTGCACACGTCTCTGCTGGTTGGGAGAGCACTAGGGAAATGACGTCTGTCAGGCACCTTCTGGGCGCTCACGGAGTCAGCCTCCGGGTGTGTGGGGCTGCAGACCACAGCCAGGGGCCCTGGGAAGCCTGGTGCTCTCCGTGCTGTGCTGAGTCTGGGCGGCCAAGCGAGCGCTGGAGGAGCCCTGCACTTGCCATTCCCTTCCCTATGACAGAGCTCTCACGGCTGGAGGCCTTGGCAGCGTGCAACCCACCGGCCCCTAAGCCCTCCGCAAGGACGCCTGGGGACTAGGTGCAAAGGCAAGGCAGGAGTGGAGCTGAGGCCAGGAAGGCGCCAGGAGCGCCTGCCTGTCTCGCGCAGCCTGCTCCTTCCCGGGCAGGAAGCCTAGCAGTGAGGCAAGTCTGGGCAAGGCTCGCCCAGGGCAGAGCAGCCTCACGCCAGCAACTCTGCCAGATCGGGCCTCTGAGCAGAGCTGGAGCTCTGCCGTACTGGAGGCTCACTGGGCTCCGCCCAAGGAGTGAGTGCAGACGCACGCAGCTGGGCTGCCTCCTCTTCTCCCGAGGAGGCTCGCTTCCCGCATGCTGTGCACTAGGCTTCCAGGCGGGGGCGCCCCGCGCCTCCTACAGGTCTTGGCTCAGGGGCTGCTTCCCTGGAGCTGGGGCTGCCGGCGGGAGCCCACACACGCAGGGGCAGGCCCCACCACCTGCACACGTCTCTGCTGGGGAGCAGAGCGCTAGGGAAATGACGTCTGTCAGGCACCTTCTGGGCGCCCACGGAGTCAGCCTCCGGGAGTGTGGGGCTGCAGACCACAGCCAGGGGACCTGGGAGCCTTGTGCTCTCCGTGCGGCGCTGAGTCTGGGCGGCCAAGCAACCGCTGGAGGAGCCCTGCACTTGCCCTCCCCTCCCCTCTACGAGAGGCCTCCCTGCTGGAGGGCTTGGCAGTGTGCAAGCCACCGGCTCCTAAGCCTTCCCCAAGGACGCCCGGGGCCTAGATGCAAAGGCAAGGCAGGAGTGGAGCTGAGGCCAGGAAGGCGCCAGTGGCCTCTCCCAGCATCGCACAGCCTGCTCCTTCCTGGGCAGCAAGCCTAGCCGCGAGGTAAGCCTGGGCAAGTCTCGCCCAGGGCAGAGCAGCCTCGCGCAAGGCACTTGACTAGATCCGGCCTCTGAGCAGAGCTGGAGCTCTGCCGTCCTGGAGGCACACTCGGCTCGGCCCAAGCAGGGATTGCAGCTGCACGCGGCTTGGCTCCCTCGACTCTTCCCAAGGAGGCTCGCTTCCAAGCGGACTGTGCACTTGGCTTCCAGGCAGGGACGCCCCGCGCCTCCTGCAGGTCTTGGCACAGGGGCTGCTTCCCCTGAGCGGAGGCTGTGGGCGGCAGCCCAGACACGCAGGGGCAGGCCCCAACCACCTGCACACGTCTCTGCTGGTGGGGAGAGCACTAGGGAAATGACGTCTGTCAGGCACCTTCTGGGCGCTCACGGAGTCAGCCTCCGGGTGTGTGGGGCTGCAGACCACAGCCAGGGGCCCTGGGAAGCCTGGTGCTCTCCGTGATGTGCTGAGTCTGGGCGGCCAAGCGACCGCTGGAGGAGCCCTGCACTTGCCATTCCCTTCCCTATGACAGAGCTCTCACGGCTGGAGGGCTTGGCAGCGTGCACCCCACCGGCCCCTAAGCCCTCCGCAAGGACGCCTGGGGACTAGGTGCAAAGGCAAGGCAGGAGTGGAGCTGAGGCCAGGAAGGCGCCAGGAGCGTCTGCCTGTCTCGCGCAGCCTGCTCCTTCCCGGGCAGGAAGCCTAGCAGCGAGGCAAGTCTGGGCAAGGCTCGCCCAGGGCAGAGCAGCCTCACGCCAGCAACTCTGCCAGATCGGGCCTCTGAGCAGAGCTGGAGCTCTGCCGTACTGGAGGCTCACTGGGCTCCGCCCAAGGAGTGAGTGCAGACGCACGCAGCTGGGCTGCCTCCTCTTCTCCCGAGGAGGCTCGCTTCCCGCATGCTGTGCACTAGGCTTCCAGGCGGGGGCGCCCCGCGCCTCCTACAGGGCTTGGCTCAGGGGCTGCTTCCCTGGAGCTGGGGCTGCCGGCGGGAGCCCACACACGCAGGGGCAGGCCCCACCACCTGCACACGTCTCTGCTGGGGAGCAGAGCGCTAGGGACATGACGTCTGTCAGGCACCTTCTGGGCGCCCACGGAGTCAGCCTCCGGGAGTGTGGGGCTGCAGACCACAGCCAGGGGACCTGGGAGCCTTGTGCTCTCCGTGCGGCGCTGAGTCTGGGCGGCCAAGCAACCGCTGGTGGAGCCCTGCACTTGCCCTCCCCTCCCCTCTACGAGAGGCCTCCCTGCTGGAGGGCTTGGCAGTGTGCAAGCCACCGGCTCCTAAGCCTTCCCCAAGAACGCCCGGGGCCTAGATGCAAAGGCAATGCAGGAGTGGAGCTGAGGCCAGGAAGGCGCCGGTGGCCTCTCCCAGCATCGCACAGCCTGCTCCTTCCTGGGCAGCAAGCCTAGCAGCGAGGCAAGCCTGGGCAAGTCTCGCCCAGGGCAGAGCAGCCTCGCGCAAGGCACTTGACTAGATCCGGCCTCTGAGCAGAGCTGGAGCTCTGCCGTCCTGGAGGCACACTCGGCTCGGCCCAAGCAGGGATTGCAGCTGCACGCGGCTTGGCTCCCTCGACTCTTCCGAAGGAGGCTCGCTTCCAAGCGGACCGTGCACTTGGCTTCCAGGCAGGGACACCCCGCGCCTCCTGCAGGTCTTGGCATAGGGGCTGCTTCCCCTGAGCGGAGGCTGTGGGCGGCAGCCCAGACACGCAGGGGCAGGCCCCAACCACCTGCACACGTCTCTGCTGGTGGGGAGAGCACTAGGGTAATGACGTCTGTCAGGCACCTTCTGGGCGCTCACGGAGTCAGCCTCCGGGTGTGTGGGGCTGCAGACCACAGCCAGGGGCCCTGGGAAGCCTGGTGCTCTCCGTGCTGTGCTGAGTCTGGGCGGCCAAGCGACCGCTGGAGGAGCCCTGCACTTGCCATTCCCTTCCCTATGACAGAGCTCTCACGGCTGGAGGGCTTGGCAGCGTGCACCCCACCGGCCCCTAAGCCCTCCTCAAGGACGCCTGGGGACTAGGTGCAAAGGCAAGGCAGGAGTGGAGCTGAGGCCAGGAAGGCGCCAGGAGCGTCTGCCTGTCTCGCGCAGCCTGCTCCTTCCCGGGCAGGAAGCCTAGCAGCGAGGCAAGTCTGGGCAAGGCTCGCCCAGGGCAGAGCAGCCTCACGCCAGCAAATCTGCCAGATCGGGCCTCTGAGCAGAGCTGGAGCTCTCCCGTACTGGAGGCTCACTGGGCTCCGCCCAAGGAGTGATTGCAGACGCACGAAGCCTGGCTGCCTCCTCTTCTCCCGAGGAGGCTCACTTCCCGCATGCTGTGCACTAGGCTTCCAGGCGGGGGCGCCCCGCGCCTCCTACAGGGCTTGGCTCAGGTGCTGCTTCCCTGGAGCTGGGGCTGCCGGCGGGAGCCCACACACGCAGGGGCAGGCCCCACCACCTGCACACGTCTCTGCTGGGGAGCAGAGCGCTAGGGACATGACGTCTGTCAGGCACCTTCTGGGCGCCAACGGAGTCAGCCTCCGGGAGTGTGGGGCTGCAGACCACAGCCAGGGGACCTGGGAGCCTTGTGCTCTCCGTGCGGCGCTGAGTCTGGGCGGCCAAGCAACCGCTGGAGGAGCCCTGCACTTGCCCTCCCCTCCCCTCTACGAGAGGCCTCCCTGCTGGAGGGCTTGGCAGTGTGCAAGCCACCGGCTCCTAAGCCTTCCCCAAGGACGCCCGGGGCCTAGATGCAAAGGCAAGGCAGGAGTGGAGCTGAGGCCAGGAAGGCGCCAGTGGCCTCTCCCAGCATCGCACAGCCTGCTCCTTCCTGGGCAGCAAGCCTAGCAGCGAGGCAAGCCTGGGCAAGTCTCGCCCAGGGCAGAGCAGCCTCGCGCAAGGCACTTGACTAGATCCGGCCTCTGAGCAGAGCTGGAGCTCTGCCGTCCTGGAGGCACACTCGGCTCGGCCCAAGCAGGGATTGCAGCTGCACGCGGCTTGGCTCCCTCGACTCTTCCCAAGGAGGCTCGCTTCCAAGCGGACTGTGCACTTGGCTTCCAGGCAGGGACGCCCCGCGCCTCCTGCAGGTCTTGGCACAGGGGCTGCTTCCCCTGAGCGGAGGCTGTGGGCGGCAGCCCAGACACGCAGGGGCAGGCCCCAACCACCTGCAAACGTCTCTGCTGGTGGGGAGAGCACTAGGGTAATGACGTCTGTCAGGCAACTTCTGGGCGCTCACGGAGTCAGCCTCTGGGTGTGTGGGGCTGCAGACCACAGCCAGGGGCCCTGGGAAGCCTGGTGCTCTCCGTGCTGTGCTGAGTCTGGGCGGCCAAGCGACCGCTGGAGGAGCCCTGCACTTGCCATTCCCTTCCCTATGACAGAGCTCTCACGGCTGGAGGGCTTGGCAGCGTGCACCCCACCGGCCCCTAAGCCCTCCGCAAGGACGCCTGGGGACTAGGTGCAAAGGCAAGGCAGGAGTGGAGCTGAGGCCAGGAAGGCGACAGGAGCGTCTGCCTGTCTCGCGCAGCCTGCTCCTTCCCGGGCAGGAAGCCTAGCAGCGAGGCAAGTCTGGGCAAGGCTCGCCCAGGGCAGAGCAGCCTCACGCGAGCAACTCTGCCAGATCGGGCCTCTGAGCAGAGCTGGAGCTCTACCGTACTGGAGGCTCACTGGGCTCCACCCAAGGAGTGATTGCAGACGCACGCAGCCGGGCTGCCTCCTCTTCTCCCGAGGAGGCTCGCTTCCCGCATGCTGTGCACTAGGCTTCCAGGCGGGGGCGCCCCGCGCCTCCTACAGGGCTTGGCTCAGGGGCTGCTTCCCTGGAGCTGGGGCTGCCGGCGGGAGCCCACACACGCAGGGGCAGGCCCCACCACCTGCACACGTCTCTGCTGGGGAGCAGAGCGCTAGGGACATGACGTCTGTCAGGCACCTTCTGGGCGCCCACGGAGTCAGCCTCCGGGAGTGTGGGGCTGCAGACCACAGCCAGGGGACCTGGGAGCCTTGTGCTCTCCGTGCGGCGCTGAGACTGGGCGGCCAAGCAACCGCTGCAGGAGCTCTGCACTTGCCCTCCCCTCCCCTCTACGAGAGGCCTCCCTGCTGGAGGGCTTGGCAGTGTGCAAGCCACCGGCTCCTAAGCCTTCCCCAAGGACGCCCGGGGCCCAGATGCAAAGGCAAGGCAGGAGTGGAGCTGAGGCCAGGAAGGCGCCAGTGGCCTCTCCCAGCATCGCACAGCCTGCTCCTTCCTGGGCAGCAAGCCTAGCAGCGAGGCAAGCCTGGGCAAGTCTCGCCCAGGGCAGAGCAGCCTCGCGCAAGGCACTTGACTAGATCCGGCCTCTGAGCAGAGCTGGAGCTCTGCCGTCCTGGAGGCACACTCGGCTCGGCCCAAGCAGGGATTGCAGCTGCACGCGGCTTGGCTCCCTCGACTCTTCCCAAGGAGGCTCGCTTCCAAGCGGACTGTGCACTTGGCTTCCAGGCAGGGACGCCCCGCGCCTCCAGCAGGTCTTGGCACAGGGGCTGCTTCCCCTGAGTGGAGGCTGTGGGCGGCAGCCCAGACACGCAGGGGCAGGCCCCAACCACCTGCACACGTCTCTGCTGGTGGGGAGAGCACTAGGGAAATGACGTCTGTCAGGCACCTTCTGGGCGCTCACGGAGTCAGCCTCCGGGTGTGTGGGGCTGCAGACCACAGCCAGGGGCCCTGGGAAGCCTGGTGCTCTCCGTGCTGTGCTGAGTCTGGGCGGCCAAGCGACCGATGGAGGAGCCCTGCACTTGCCATTCCCTTCCCTATGACAGAGCTCTCACGGCTGGAGGGCTTTGCAGCGTGCACCCCACCGGCCCCTAAGCCCTCCGCAAGGACGCCTGGGGACTAGGTGCAAAGGCAAGGCAGGAGTGGAGCTGAGGCCAGGAAGGCGCCAGGAGCGCCTGCCTGTCTCGCGCAGCCTGCTCCTTCCCGGGCAGGAAGCCTAGCAGCGAGGCAAGTCTGGGCAAGGCTCGCCCAGGGCAGAGCAGCCTCACACCAGCAACTCTGCCAGATCGGGCCTCTGAGCAGAGCTGGAGCTCTGCCGTACTGGAGGCTCACTGGGCTCCGCCCAAGGAGTGAGTGCAGACGCACGCAGCTGGGCTGCCTCCTCTTCTCCCGAGGAGGCTCGCTTCCCGCATGCTGTGCACTAGGCTTCCAGGCGGGGGCGCCCCGCGCCTCCTACAGGGCTTGGCTCAGGGGCTGCTTCCCTGGAGCTGGGGCTGCCGGCGGGAGCCCACACACGCAGGGGCAGGCCCCACCACCTGCACACGTCTCTGCTGGGGAGCAGAGCGCTAGGGACATGACGTCTGTCAGGCACCTTCTGGGCGCCCACGGAGTCAGCCTCCGGGAGTGTGGGGCTGCAGACCACAGCCAGGGGACCTGGGAGCCTTGTGCTCTCCGTGCGGCGCTGAGTCTGGGCGGCCAAGCAACCGCTGGAGGAGCCCTGCACTTGCCCTCCCCTCCCCTCTACGAGAGGCCTCCCTGCTGGAGGGCTTGGCAGTGTGCAAGCCACCGGCTCCTAAGCCTTCCCCAAGGACGCCCGGGGCCTAGATGCAAAGGCAAGGCAGGAGTGGAGCTGAGGCCAGGAAGGCGCCAGTGGCCTCTCCCAGCATCGCACAGCCTGCTCCTTCCTGGGCAGCAAGCCTAGCCGCGAGGCAAGCCTGGGCAAGTCTCGCCCAGGGCAGAGCAGCCTCGCGCAAGGCACTTGACTAGATCCGGCCTCTGAGCAGAGCTGGAGCTCTGCCGTCCTGGAGGCACACTCGGCTCGGCCCAAGCAGGGATTGCAGCTGCACGCGGCTTGGCTCCCTCGACTCTTCCCAAGGAGGCTCGCTTCCAAGCGGACTGTGCACTTGGCTTCCAGGCAGGGACGCCCCGCGCCTCCTGCAGGTCTTGGCACAGGGGCTGCTTCCCCTGAGCGGAGGCTGTGGGCGGCAGCCCAGACACGCAGGGGCAGGCCCCAACCACCTGCACACGTCTCTGCTGGTGGGGAGAGCACTAGGGTAATGACGTCTGTCAGGCACCTTCTGGGCGCTCACGGAGTCAGCCTCCGGGTGTGTGGGGCTGCAGACCACAGCCAGGGGCCCTGGGAAGCCTGGTGCTCTCCGTGCTGTGCTGAGTCTGGGCGGCCAAGCGAGCGCTGGAGGAGCCCTGCACTTGCCATTCCCTTCCCTATGACAGAGCTCTCACGGCTGGAGGGCTTGGCAGCGTGCACCCCACCGGCCCCTAAGCCCTCCGCAAGGACGCCTGGGGACTAGGTGCAAAGGCAAGGCAGGAGTGGAGCTGAGGCCAGGAAGGCGCCAGGAGCGTCTGCCTGTCTCGCGCAGCCTGCTCCTTCCCGGGCAGGAAGCCTAGCAGCGAGGCAAGTCTGGGCAAGGCTCGCCCAGGGCAGAGCAGCCTCACGCCAGCAACTCTGCCAGATCGGGCCTCTGAGCAGAGCTGGAGCTCTGCCGTACTGGAGGCTCACTGGGCTCCGCCCAAGGAGTGAGTGCAGACGCACGCAGCTGGGCTGCCTCCTCTTCTCCCGAGGAGGCTCGCTTCCCGCATGCTGTGCACTAGGCTTCCAGGCGGGGGCGCCCCGCGCCTCCTACAGGGCTTGGCTCAGGGGCTGCTTCCCTGGAGCTGGGGCTGCCGGCGGGAGCCCACACACGCAGGGGCAGGCCCCACCACCTGCACACGTCTCTGCTGGGGAGCAGAGCGCTAGGGACATGACGTCTGTCAGGCACCTTCTGGGCGCCCACGGAGTCAGCCTCCGGGAGTGTGGGGCTGCAGACCACAGCCAGGGGACCTGGGAGCCTTGTGCTCTCCGTGCGGCGCTGAGTCTGGGCGGCCAAGCAACCGCTGGAGGAGCCCTGCACTTGCCCTCCCCTCCCCTCTACGAGAGGCCTCCCTGCTGGAGGGCTTGGCAGTGTGCAAGCCACCGGCTCCTAAGCCTTCCCCAAGGACGCCCGGGGCCTAGATGCAAAGGCAAGGCAGGAGTGGAGCTGAGGCCAGGAAGGCGCCAGTGGCCTCTCCCAGCATCGCACAGCCTGCTCCTTCCTGGGCAGCAAGCCTAGCCGCGAGGCAAGCCTGGGCAAGTCTCGCCCAGGGCAGAGCAGCCTCGCGCAAGGCACTTGACTAGATCCGGCCTCTGAGCAGAGCTGGAGCTCTGCCGTCCTGGAGGCACACTCGGCTTGGCCCAACCAGGGATTGCAGCTGCACGCGGCTTGGCTCCCTCGACTCTTCCCAAGGAGGCTCGCTTCCAAGCGGACTGTGCACTTGGCTTCCAGGCAGGGACGCCCCGCGCCTCCTGCAGGTCTTGGCACAGGGGCTGCTTCCCCTGAGCGGAGGCTGTGGGCGGCAGCCCAGACACGCAGGGGCAGGCCCCAACCACCTGCACACGTCTTTGCTGGTGGGGAGAGCACTAGGGTAATGACGTCTGTCAGGCACCTTCTGGGCGCTCACGGAGTCAGCCTCCGGGTGTGTGGGGCTGCAGACCACAGCCAGGGGCCCTGGGAAGCCTGGTGCTCTCCGTGCTGTGCTGAGTCTGGGCGGCCAAGCGACCGCTGGAGGAGCCCTGCACTTGCCATTCCCTTCCCTATGACAGAGCTCTCACGGCAGGAGGGCTTGGCAGCGTGCAACCCACCGGCCCCTAAGCCCTCCGCAAGGACGCCTGGGGACTAGGTGCAAAGGCAAGGCAGGAGTGGAGCTGAGGCCAGGAAGGCGCCAGGAGCGCCTGCCTGTCTCGCGCAGCCTGCTCCTTCCCGGGCAGGAAGCCTAGCAGCGAGGCAAGTCTGGGCAAGGCTCGCCCAGGGCAGAGCAGCCTCACGCCAGCAACTCTGCCAGATCGGGCCTCTGAGCAGAGCTGGAGCTCTGCCGTACTGGAGGCTCACTGGGCTCCGCCCAAGGAGTGAGTGCAGACGCACGCAGCTGGGCTGCCTCCTCTTCTCCCGAGGAGGCTCGCTTCCCGCATGCTGTGCACTAGGCTTCCAGGCGGGGGCGCCCCGCGCCTCCTACAGGGCTTGGCTCAGGGGCTGCTTCCCTGGAGCTGGGGCTGCCGGCGGGAGCCCACACACGCAGGGGCAGGCCCCACCACCTGCACACGTCTCTGCTGGGGAGCAGAGCGCTAGGGACATGACGTCTGTCAGGCACCTTCTGGGCGCCCACGGAGTCAGCCTCCGGGAGTGTGGGGCTGCAGACCACAGCCAGGGGACCTGGGAGCCTTGTGCTCTCCGTGCGGCGCTGAGTCTGGGCGGCCAAGCAACCGCTGGAGGACCCCTGCACTTGCCCTCTCCTCCCCTCTACGAGAGGCCTCCCTGCTGGAGGGCTTGGCAGTGTGCAAGCCACCGGCTCCTAAGCCTTCCCCAAGGACGCCCGGGGCCTAGATGCAAAGGCAAGGCAGGAGTGGAGCTGAGGCCAGGAAGGCGCCAGTGGCCTCTCCCAGCATCGCACAGCCTGCTCCTTCCTGGGCAGCAAGCCTAGCCGCGAGGCAAGCCTGGGCAAGTCTCGCCCAGGGCAGAGCAGCCTCGCGCAAGGCACTTGACTAGATCCGGCCTCTGAGCAGAGCTGGAGCTCTGCCGTCCTGGAGGCACACTCGGCTCGGCCCAAGCAGGGATTGCAGCTGCACGCGGCTTGGCTCCCTCGACTCTTCCCAAGGAGGCTCGCTTCCAAGCGGACTGTGCACTTGGCTTCCAGGCAGGGACGCCCCGCGCCTCCTGCAGGTCTTGGCACAGGGGCTGCTTCCCCTGAGCGGAGGCTGTGGGCGGCAGCCCAGACACGCAGGGGCAGGCCCCAACCACCTGCACACGTCTCTGCTGGTGGGGAGAGCACTAGGGAAATGACGTCTGTCAGGCACCTTCTGGGCGCCCACGGAGTCAGCCTCCGGGAGTGTGGGGCTGCAGACCACAGCCAGGGGACCTGGGAGCCTTGTGCTCTCCGTGCGGCGCTGAGTCTGGGCGGCCAAGCAACCGCTGGTGGAGCCCTGCACTTGCCCTCCCCTCCCCTCTACGAGAGGCCTCCCTGCTGGAGGGCTTGGCAGTGTGCAAGCCACCGGCTCCTAAGCCTTCCCCAAGAACGCCCGGGGCCTAGATGCAAAGGCAATGCAGGAGTGGAGCTGAGGCCAGGAAGGCGCCGGTGGCCTCTCCCAGCATCGCACAGCCTGCTCCTTCCTGGGCAGCAAGCCTAGCAGCGAGGCAAGCCTGGGCAAGTCTCGCCCAGGGCAGAGCAGCCTCGCGCAAGGCACTTGACTAGATCCGGCCTCTGAGCAGAGCTGGAGCTCTGCCGTCCTGGAGGCACACTCGGCTCGGCCCAAGCAGGGATTGCAGCTGCACGCGGCTTGGCTCCCTCGACTCTTCCCAAGGAGGCCCGCTTCCAAGCGGACTGTGCACTTGGCTTCCAGGCAGGGACGCCCCGCGCCTCCTGCAGGTCTTCGCACAGGGGCTGCTTCCCCTGAGCGGAGGCTGTGGGCGGCAGCCCAGACACGCAGGGGCAGGCCCCAACCACCTGCACACGTCTCTGCTGGTTGGGAGAGCACTAGGGAAATGACGTCTGTCAGGCACCTTCTGGGCGCTCACGGAGTCAGCCTCCGGGTGTGTGGGGCTGCAGACCACAGCCAGGGGCCCTGGGAAGCCTGGTGCTCTCCGTGCAGTGCTGAGTCTGGGCGGCCAAGCGAGCGCTGGAGGAGCCCTGCACTTGCCATTCCCTTCCCTATGACAGAGCTCTCACGGCTGGAGGCCTTGGCAGCGTGCAACCCACCGGCCCCTAAGCCCTCCGCAAGGACGCCTGGGGACTAGGTGCAAAGGCAAGGCAGGAGTGGAGCTGAGGCCAGGAAGGCGCCAGGAGCGCCTGCCTGTCTCGCGCAGCCTGCTCCTTCCCGGGCAGGAAGCCTAGCAGTGAGGCAAGTCTGGGCAAGGCTCGCCCAGGGCAGAGCAGCCTCACGCCAGCAACTCTGCCAGATCGGGCCTCTGAGCAGAGCTGGAGCTCTGCCGTACTGGAGGCTCACTGGGCTCCGCCCAAGGAGTGAGTGCAGACGCACGCAGCTGGGCTGCCTCCTCTTCTCCCGAGGAGGCTCGCTTCCCGCATGCTGTGCACTAGGCTTCCAGGCGGGGGCGCCCCGCGCCTCCTACAGGTCTTGGCTCAGGGGCTGCTTCCCTGGAGCTGGGGCTGCCGGCGGGAGCCCACACACGCAGGGGCAGGCCCCACCACCTGCACACGTCTCTGCTGGGGAGCAGAGCGCTAGGGAAATGACGTCTGTCAGGCACCTTCTGGGCGCCCACGGAGTCAGCCTCCGGGAGTGTGGGGCTGCAGACCACAGCCAGGGGACCTGGGAGCCTTGTGCTCTCCGTGCGGCGCTGAGTCTGGGCGGCCAAGCAACCGCTGGAGGACCCCTGCACTTGCCCTCTCCTCCCCTCTACGAGAGGCCTCCCTGCTGGAGGGCTTGGCAGTGTGCAAGCCACCGGCTCCTAAGCCTTCCCCAAGGACGCCCGGGGCCTAGATGCAAAGGCAAGGCAGGAGTGGAGCTGAGGCCAGGAAGGCGCCAGTGGCCTCTCCCAGCATCGCACAGCCTGCTCCTTCCTGGGCAGCAAGCCTAGCAGCGAGGCAAGCCTGGGCAAGTCTCGCCCAGGGCAGAGCAGCCTCGCGCAAGGCACTTGACTAGATCCGGCCTCTGAGCAGAGCTGGAGCTCTGCCGTCCTGGAGGCACACTCGGCTCGGCCCAAGCAGGGATTGCAGCTGCACGCGGCTTGGCTCCCTCGACTCTTCCCAAGGAGGCTCGCTTCCAAGCGGACTGTGCACTTGGCTTCCAGGCAGGGACGCCCCGCGCCTCCTGCAGGTCTTGGCACAGGGGCTGCTTCCCCTGAGCGGAGGCTGTGGGCGGCAGCCCAGACACGCAGGGGCAGGCCCCAACCACCTGCACACGTCTCTGCTGGTGGGGAGAGCACTAGGGAAATGACGTCTGTCAGGCACCTTCTGGGCGCCCACGGAGTCAGCCTCCGGGAGTGTGGGGCTGCAGACCACAGCCAGGGGACCTGGGAGCCTTGTGCTCTCCGTGCGGCGCTGAGTCTGGGCGGCCAAGCAACCGCTGGTGGAGCCCTGCACTTGCCCTCCCCTCCCCTCTACGAGAGGCCTCCCTGCTGGAGGGCTTGGCAGTGTGCAAGCCACCGGCTCCTAAGCCTTCCCCAAGAACGCCCGGGGCCTAGATGCAAAGGCAATGCAGGAGTGGAGCTGAGGCCAGGAAGGCGCCGGTGGCCTCTCCCAGCATCGCACAGCCTGCTCCTTCCTGGGCAGCAAGCCTAGCAGCGAGGCAAGCCTGGGCAAGTCTCGCCCAGGGCAGAGCAGCCTCGCGCAAGGCACTTGACTAGATCCGGCCTCTGAGCAGAGCTGGAGCTCTGCCGTCCTGGAGGCACACTCGGCTCGGCCCAAGCAGGGATTGCAGCTGCACGCGGCTTGGCTCCCTCGACTCTTCCCAAGGAGGCCCGCTTCCAAGCGGACTGTGCACTTGGCTTCCAGGCAGGGACGCCCCGCGCCTCCTGCAGGTCTTGGCACAGGGGCTGCTTCCCCTGAGCGGAGGCTGTGGGCGGCAGCCCAGACACGCAGGGGCAGGCCCCAACCACCTGCACACGTCTCTGCTGGTTGGGAGAGCACTAGGGAAATGACGTCTGTCAGGCACCTTCTGGGCGCTCACGGAGTCAGCCTCCGGGTGTGTGGGGCTGCAGACCACAGCCAGGGGCCCTGGGAAGCCTGGTGCTCTCCGTGCTGTGCTGAGTCTGGGCGGCCAAGCGACCGCTGGAGGAGCCCTGCACTTGCCATTCCCTTCCCTATGACAGAGCTCTCACGGCTGGAGGGCTGGGCAGCGTGCAACCCACCGGCCCCTAAGCCCTCTGCAAGGACGCCTGGGGACTAGGTGCAAAGGCAAGGCAGGAGTGGAGCTGAGGCCAGGAAGGCGCCAGGAGCGCCTGCCTGTCTCGCGCAGCCTGCTCCTTCCCGGGCAGGAAGCCTAGCAGCGAGGCAAGTCTGGGCAAGCCTCGCCCAGGGCAGAGCAGCCTCACACCAGCAACTCTGCCAGATCGGGCCTCTGAGCAGAGCTGGAGCTCTGCCGTACTGGAGGCTCACTGGGCTCCGCCCAAGGAGTGAGTGCAGACGCACACAGCTGGGCTGCCTCCTCTTCTCCCGAGGAGGCTCGCTTCCCGCATGCTGTGCACTAGGCTTCCAGGCGGGGGCGCCCCGCGCCTCCTACAGGTCTTGGCTCAGGGGCTGCTTCCCTGGAGCTGGGGCTGCCGGCGGGAGCCCACACACGCAGGGGCAGGCCCCACCACCTGCACACGTCTCTGCTGGGGAGCAGAGCGCTAGGGACATGACGTCTGTCAGGCACCTTCTGGGCGCCCACGGAGTCAGCCTCCGGGAGTGTGGGGCTGCAGACCACAGCCAGGGGACCTGGGAGCCTTGTGCTCTCCGTGCGGCGCTGAGTCTGGGCGGCCAAGCAACCGCTGGAGGAGCCCTGCACTTGCCCTCCCCTCCCCTCTACGAGAGGCCTCCCTGCTGGAGGACTTGGCAGTGTGCAAGCCACCGGCTCCTAAGCCTTCCCCAAGGACGCCCGGGGCCTAGATGCAAAGGCAAGGCAGGAGTGGAGCTGAGGCCAGGAAGGCGCCAGTGGCCTCTCCCAGCATCGCACAGCCTGCTCCTTCCTGGGCAGCAAGCCTAGCAGCGAGGCAAGCCTGGGCAAGTCTCGCCCAGGGCAGAGCAGCCTCGCGCAAGGCACTTGACTAGATCCGGCCTCTGAGCAGAGCTGGAGCTCTGCCGTCCTGGAGGCACACTCGGCTCGGCCCAAGCAGGGATTGAAGCTGCACGCGGCTTGGCTCCCTCGACTCTTCCCAAGGAGGCTCGCTTCCAAGCGGACTGTGCACTTGGCTTCCAGGCAGGGACGCCCCGCGCCTCCTGCAGGTCTTGGCACAGGGGCTGCTTCCCCTGAGCGGAGGCTGTGGGCGGCAGCCCAGACACGCAGGGGCAGGCCCCAACCACCTGCACACGTCTCTGCTGGTTGGGAGAGCACTAGGGAAATGACGTCTGTCAGGCACCTTCTGGGCGCTCACGGAGTCAGCCTCCGGGTGTGTGGGGCTGCAGACCACAGCCAGGGGCCCTGGGAAGCCTGGTGCTCTCCGTGCTGTGCTGAGTCTGGGCGGCCAAGCGACCGCTGGAGGAGCCCTGCACTTGCCATTCCCTTCCCTATGACAGAGCTCTCACGGCTGGAGGGCTTGGCAGCGTGCAACCCACCGGCCCCTAAGCCCTCCGCAAGGACGCCTGGGGACTAGGTGCAAAGGCAAGGCAGGAGTGGAGCTGAGGCCAGGAAGGCGCCAGGAGCGCCTGCCTGTCTCGCGCAGCCTGCTCCTTCCCGGGCAGGAAGCCTAGCAGCGAGGCAAGTCTGGGCAAGCCTCGCCCAGGGCAGAGCAGCCTCACGCCAGCAACTCTGCCAGATCGGGCCTCTGAGCAGAGCTGGAGCTCTGCCGTACTGGAGGCTCACTGGGCTCCGCCCAAGGAGTGAGTGCAGACGCACGCAGCTGGGCTGCCTCCTCTTCTCCCGAGGAGGCTCGCTTCCCGCATGCTGTGCACTAGGCTTCCAGGCGGGGGCGCCCCGCGCCTCCTACAGGTCTTGGCTCAGGGGCTGCTTCCCTGGAGCTGGGGCTGCCGGCGGGAGCCCACACACGCAGGGGCAGGCCCCACCACCTGCACACGTCTCTGCTGGGGAGCAGAGCGCTAGGGACATGACGTCTGTCAGGCACCTTCTGGGCGCCCACGGAGTCAGCCTCCGGGAGTGTGGGGCTGCAGACCACAGCCAGGGGACCTGGGAGCCTTGTGCTCTCCGTGCGGCGCTGAGTCTGGGCGGCCAAGCAACCGCTGGAGGAGCCCTGCACTTGCCCTCTCCTCCCCTCTACGAGAGGCCTCCCTGCTGGAGGGCTTGGCAGTGTGCAAGCCACCGGCTCCTAAGCCTTCCCCAAGGACGCCCGGGGCCTAGATGCAAAGGCAAGGCAGGAGTGGAGCTGAGGCCAGGAAGGCGCCAGTGGCCTCTCCCAGCATCGCACAGCCTGCTCCTTCCTGGGCAGCAAGCCTAGCCGCGAGGCAAGCCTGGGCAAGTCTCGCCCAGGGCAGAGCAGCCTCGCGCAAGGCACTTGACTAGATCCGGCCTCTGAGCAGAGCTGGAGCTCTGCCGTCCTGGAGGCACACTCGGCTCGGCCCAAGCAGGGATTGCAGCTGCACGCGGCTTGGCTCCCTCGACTCTTCCCAAGGAGGCTCGCTTCCAAGCGGACTGTGCACTTGGCTTCCAGGCAGGGACGCCCCGCGCCTCCTGCAGGTCTTGGCACAGGGGCTGCTTCCCCTGAGCGGAGGCTGTGGGCGGCAGCCCAGACACGCAGGGGCAGGCCCCAACCACCTGCACACGTCTCTGCTGGTGGGGAGAGCACTAGGGTAATGACGTCTGTCAGGCACCTTCTGGGCGCTCACGGAGTCAGCCTCCGGGCGTGTGGGGCTGCAGACCACAGCCAGGGGCCCTGGGAAGCCTGGTGCTCTCCGTGCTGTGCTGAGTCTGGGCGGCCAAGCGACCGCTGGAGGAGCCCTGCACTTGCCATTCCCTTCCCTATGACAGAGCTCTCACGGCTGCAGGGCTTGGCAGCGTGCACCCCACCGGCCCCTAAGCCCTCCGCAAGGACGCCTGGGGACTAGGTGCAAAGGCAAGGCAGGAGTGGAGCTGAGGCCAGGAAGGCGCCAGGAGCGTCTGCCTGTCTCGCGCAGCCTGCTCCTTCCCGGGCAGGAAGCCTAGCAGCGAGGCAAGTCTGGGCAAGGCTCGCCCAGGGCAGAGCAGCCTCACGCCAGCAACTCTGCCAGATCGGGCCTCTGAGCAGAGCTGGAGCTCTGCCGTACTGGAGGCTCACTGGGCTCCGCCCAAGGAGTGAGTGCAGACGCACGCAGCTGGGCTGCCTCCTCTTCTCCCGAGGAGGCTCGCTTCCCGCATGCTGTGCACTAGGCTTCCAGGCGGGGGCGCCCCGCGCCTCCTACAGGTCTTGGCACAGGGGCTGCTTCCCTGGAGCTGGGGCTGCCGGCGGGAGCCCACACACGCAGGGGCAGGCCCCACCACCTGCACACGTCTCTGCTGGGGAGCAGAGCGCTAGGGACATGACGTCTGTCAGGCACCTTCTGGGCGCCCACGGAGTCAGCCTCCGGGAGTGTGGGGCTGCAGACCACAGCCAGGGGACCTGGGAGCCTTGTGCTCTCCGTGCGGCGCTGAGTCTGGGCGGCCAAGCAACCGCTGGAGGACCCCTGCACTTGCCCTCCCCTCCCCTCTACGAGAGGCCTCCCTGCTGGAGGGCTTGGCAGTGTGCAAGCCACCGGCTCCTAAGCCTTCCCCAAGGACGCCCGGGGCCTAGATGCAAAGGCAATGCAGGAGTGGAGCTGAGGCCAGGAAGGCGCCGGTGGCCTCTCCCAGCATCGCACAGCCTGCTCCTTCCTGGGCAGCAAGCCTAGCAGCGAGGCAAGCCTGGGCAAGTCTCGCCCAGGGCAGAGCAGCCTCGTGCAAGGCACTTGACTAGATCCGGCCTCTGAGCAGAGCTGGAGCTCTGCCGTCCTGGAGGCACACTCGGCTCGGCCCAAGCAGGGATTGCAGCTGCACGCGGCTTGGCTCCCTCGACTCTTCCCAAGGAGGCTCGCTTCCAAGCGGACTGTGCACTTGGCTTCCAGGCAGGGACGCCCCGTGCCTCCTGCAGGTCTGGCACAGGGGCTGCTTCCCCTGAGCGGAGGCTGTGGGCGGCAGCCCAGACACGCAGGGGCAGGCCCCAACCACCTGCACACGTCTCTGCTGGTTGGGAGAGCACTAGGGAAATGACGTCTGTCAGGCACCTTCTGGGCGCTCACGGAGTCAGCCTCCGGGTGTGTGGGGCTGCAGACCACAGCCAGGGGCCCTGGGAAGCCTGGTGCTCTCCGTGCTGTGCTGAGTCTGGGCGGCCAAGCGACCGCTGGAGGAGCCCTGCACTTGCCATTCCCTTCCCTATGACAGAGCTCTCACGGCTGGAGGGCTTGGCAGCGTGCAACCCACCGGCCCCTAAGCCCTCCGCAAGGACGCCTGGGGACTAGGTGCAAAGGCAAGGCAGGAGTGGAGCTGAGGCCAGGAAGGCGCCAGGAGCGCCTGCCTGTCTCGCGCAGCCTGCTCCTTCCCGGGCAGGAAGCCTAGCAGCGAGGCAAGTCTGGGCAAGCCTCGCCCAGGGCAGAGCAGCCTCACGCCAGCAACTCTGCCAGATCGGGCCTCTGAGCAGAGCTGGAGCTCTGCCGTACTGGAGGCTCACTGGGCTCCGCCCAAGGAGTGAGTGCAGACGCACGCAGCTGGGCTGCCTCCTCTTCTCCCGAGGAGGCTCGCTTCCCGCATGCTGTGCACTAGGCTTCCAGGCGGGGGCGCCCCGCGCCTCCTACAGGGCTTGGCTCAGGGGCTGCTTCCCTGGAGCTGGGGCTGCCGGCGGGAGCCCACACACGCAGGGGCAGGCCCCACCACCTGCACACGTCTCTGCTGGGGAGCAGAGCGCTAGGGACATGACGTCTGTCAGGCACCTTCTGGGCGCCCACGGAGTCAGCCTCCGGGAGTGTGGGGCTGCAGACCACAGCCAGGGGACCTGGGAGCCTTGTGCTCTCCGTGCGGCGCTGAGTCTGGGCGGCCAAGCAACGGCTGGAGGAGCCCTGCACTTGCCCTCCCCTCCCCTCTACGAGAGGCCTCCCTGCTGGAGGGCTTGGCAGTGTGCAAGCCACCGGCTCCTAAGCCTTCCCCAAGGACGCCCGGGGCCTAGATGCAAAGGCAAGGCAGGAGTGGAGCTGAGGCCAGGAAGGCGCCAGTGGCCTCTCCCAGCATCGCACAGCCTGCTCCTTCCTGGGCAGCAAGCCTAGCCGCGAGGCAAGCCTGCGCAAGTCTCGCCCAGGGCAGAGCAGCCTCGCGCAAGGCACTTGACTAGATCCGGCCTCTGAGCAGAGCTGGAGCTCTGCCGTCCTGGAGGCACACTCGGCTCGGCCCAAGCAGGGATTGCAGCTGCACGCGGCTTGGCTCCCTCGACTCTTCCCAAGGAGGCTCGCTTCCAAGCGGACTGTGCACTTGGCTTCCAGGCAGGGACGCCCCGCGCCTCCTGCAGGTCTTGGCACAGGGGCTGCTTCCCCTGAGCGGAGGCTGTGGGCGGCAGCCCAGACACGCAGGGGCAGGCCCCAACCACCTGCACACGTCTCTGCTGGTGGGGAGAGCACTAGGGAAATGACGTCGGTCAGGCACCTTCTGGGCGCTCACGGAGTCAGCCTCCGGGTGTGTGGGGCTGCAGACCACAGCCAGGGGCCCTGGGAAGCCTGGTGCTCTCTGTGCTGTGCTGAGTCTGGGCGGCCAAGCGACCCCTGGAGGAGCCCTGCACTTGCCATTCCCTTCCCTATGACAGAGCTCTCACGGCTGCAGGGCTTGGCAGCGTGCACCCCACCGGCCCCTAAGCCCTCCGCAAGGACGCCTGGGGACTAGGTGCAAAGGCAAGGCAGGAGTGGAGCTGAGGCCAGGAAGGCGCCAGGAGCGCCTGCCTGTCTCGCGCAGCCTGCTCCTTCCCGGGCAGGAAGCCTAGCAGCGAGGCAAGTCTGGGCAAGGCTCGCCCAGGGCAGAGCAGCCTCACGCCAGCAACTCTGCCAGATCGGGCCTCTGAGCAGAGCTGGAGCTCTGCCGTACTGGAGGCTCACTGGGCTCCGCCCAAGGAGTGAGTGCAGACGCACGCAGCTGGGCTGCCTCCTCTTCTCCCGAGGAGGCTCGCTTCCCGCATGCTGTGCACTAGGCTTCCAGGCGGGGGCGCCCCGCGCCTCCTACAGGTCTTGGCTCAGGGGCTGCTTCCCTGGAGCTGGGGCTGCCGGCGGGAGCCCACACACGCAGGGGCAGGCCCCACCACCTGCACACGTCTCTGCTGGGGAGCAGAGCGCTAGGGACATGACGTCTGTCAGGCACCTTCTGGGCGCCCACGGAGTCAGCCTCCGGGAGTGTGGGGCTGCAGACCACAGCCAGGGGACCTGGGAGCCTTGTGCTCTCCGTGCGGCGCTGAGTCTGGGCGGCCAAGCAACCGCTGGAGGAGCCCTGCACTTGCCCTCCCCTCCCCTCTACGAGAGGCCTCCCTGCTGGAGGGCTTGGCAGTGTGCAAGCCACCGGCTCCTAAGCCTTCCCCAAGAACGCCCGGGGCCTAGATGCAAAGGCAATGCAGGAGTGGAGCTGAGGCCAGGAAGGCGCCGGTGGCCTCTCCCAGCATCGCACAGCCTGCTCCTTCCTGGGCAGCAAGCCTAGCAGCGAGGCAAGCCTGGGCAAGTCTCGCCCAGGGCAGAGCAGCCTCGCGCAAGGCACTTGACTAGATCCGGCCTCTGAGCAGAGCTGGAGCTCTGCCGTCCTGGAGGCACACTCGGCTCGGCCCAAGCAGGGCTTGCAGCTGCACGCGGCTTGGCTCCCTCGACTCTTCCCAAGGAGGCTCGCTTCCAAGCGGACCGTGCACTTGGCTTCCAGGCAGGGACGCCCCGCGCCTCCTGCAGGTCTTGGCACAGGGGCTGCTTCCCCTGAGCGGAGGCTGTGGGCGGCAGCCCAGACACGCAGGGGCAGGCCCCAACCACCTGCACACGTCTCTGCTGGTGGGGAGAGCACTAGGGTAATGACGTCTGTCAGGCACCTTCTGGGCGCTCACGGAGTCAGCCTCCGGGTGTGTGGGGCTGCAGACCACAGCCAGGGGCCCTGGGAAGCCTGGTGCTCTCCGTGCTGTGCTGAGTCTGGGCGGCCAAGCGACCGCTGGAGGAGCCCTGCACTTGCCATTCCCTTCCCTATGACAGAGCTCTCACGGCTGCAGGGCTTGGCAGCGTGCACCCCACCGGCCCCTAAGCCCTCCGCAAGGACGCCTGGGGACTAGGTGCAAAGGCAAGGCAGGAGTGGAGCTGAGGCCAGGAAGGCGCCAGGAGTGCCTGCCTGTCTCGCGCAGCCTGCTCCTTCCCGGGCAGGAAGCCTAGCAGCGAGGCAAGTCTGGGCAAGGCTCGCCCAGGGCAGAGCAGCCTCACGCCAGCAACTCTGCCAGATCGGGCCTCTGAGCAGAGCTGGAGCTCTGCCGTACTGGAGGCTCACTGGGCTCCGCCCAAGGAGTGAGTGCAGACGCACGCAGCTGGGCTGCCTCCTCTTCTCCCGAGGAGGCTCGCTTCCCGCATGCTGTGCACTAGGCTTCCAGGCGGGGGCGCCCCGCGCCTCCTACAGGTCTTGGCTCAGGGGCTGCTTCCCTGGAGCTGGGGCTGCCGGCGGGAGCCCACACACGCAGGGGCAGGCCCCACCACCTGCACACGTCTCTGCTGGGGAGCAGAGCGCTAGGGACATGACGTCTGTCAGGCACCTTCTGGGCGCCCACGGAGTCAGCCTCCGGGAGTGTGGGGCTGCAGACCACAGCCAGGGGACCTGGGAGCCTTGTGCTCTCCGTGCGGCGCTGAGTCTGGGCGGCCAAGCAACGGCTGGAGGAGCCCTGCACTTGCCCTCCCCTCCCCTCTACGAGAGGCCTCCCTGCTGGAGGGCTTGGCAGTGTGCAAGCCACCGGCTCCTAAGCCTTCCCCAAGGACGCCCGGGGCCTAGATGCAAAGGCAAGGCAGGAGTGGAGCTGAGGCCAGGAAGGCGCCAGTGGCCTCTCCCAGCATCGCACAGCCTGCTCCTTCCTGGGCAGCAAGCCTAGCCGCGAGGCAAGCCTGCGCAAGTCTCGCCCAGGGCAGAGCAGCCTCGCGCAAGGCACTTGACTAGATCCGGCCTCTGAGCAGAGCTGGAGCTCTGCCGTCCTGGAGGCACACTCGGCTCGGCCCAAGCAGGGATTGCAGCTGCACGCGGCTTGGCTCCCTCGACTCTTCCCAAGGAGGCTCGCTTCCAAGCGGACTGTGCACTTGGCTTCCAGGCAGGGACGCCCCGCGCCTCCTGCAGGTCATGGCACAGGGGCTGCTTCCCCTGAGCGGAGGCTGTGGGCGGCAGCCCAGACACGCAGGGGCAGGCCCCAACCACCTGCACACGTCTCTGCTGGTGGGGAGAGCACTAGGGAAATGACGTCGGTCAGGCACCTTCTGGGCGCTCACGGAGTCAGCCTCCGGGTGTGTGGGGCTGCAGACCACAGCCAGGGGCCCTGGGAAGCCTGGTGCTCTCTGTGCTGTGCTGAGTCTGGGCGGCCAAGCGACCGCTGGAGGAGCCCTGCACTTGCCATTCCCTTCCCTATGACAGAGCTCTCACGGCTGCAGGGCTTGGCAGCGTGCACCCCACCGGCCCCTAAGCCCTCCGCAAGGACGCCTGGGGACTAGGTGCAAAGGCAAGGCAGGAGTGGAGCTGAGGCCAGGAAGGCGCCAGGAGCGCCTGCCTGTCTCGCGCAGCCTGCTCCTTCCCGGGCAGGAAGCCTAGCAGCGAGGCAAGTCTGGGCAAGGCTCGCCCAGGGCAGAGCAGCCTCACGCCAGCAACTCTGCCAGATCGGGCCTCTGAGCAGAGCTGGAGCTCTGCCGTACTGGAGGCTCACTGGGCTCCGCCCAAGGAGTGAGTGCAGACGCACGCAGCTGGGCTGCCTCCTCTTCTCCCGAGGAGGCTCGCTTCCCGCATGCTGTGCACTAGGCTTCCAGGCGGGGGCGCCCCGCGCCTCCTACAGGTCTTGGCTCAGGGGCTGCTTCCCTGGAGCTGGGGCTGCCGGCGGGAGCCCACACACGCAGGGGCAGGCCCCACCACCTGCACACGTCTCTGCTGGGGAGCAGAGCGCTAGGGACATGACGTCTGTCAGGCACCTTCTGGGCGCCCACGGAGTCAGCCTCCGGGAGTGTGGGGCTGCAGACCACAGCCAGGGGACCTGGGAGCCTTGTGCTCTCCGTGCGGCGCTGAGTCTGGGCGGCCAAGCAACGGCTGGAGGAGCCCTGCACTTGCCCTCCCCTCCCCTCTACGAGAGGCCTCCCTGCTGGAGGGCTTGGCAGTGTGCAAGCCACCGGCTCCTAAGCCTTCCCCAAGGACGCCCGGGGCCTAGATGCAAAGGCAAGGCAGGAGTGGAGCTGAGGCCAGGAAGGCGCCAGTGGCCTCTCCCAGCATCGCACAGCCTGCTCCTTCCTGGGCAGCAAGCCTAGCCGCGAGGCAAGCCTGCACAAGTCTCGCCCAGGGCAGAGCAGCCTCGCGCAAGGCACTTGACTAGATCCGGCCTCTGAGCAGAGCTGGAGCTCTGCCGTCCTGGAGGCACACTCGGCTCGGCCCAAGCAGGGCTTGCAGCTGCACGCGGCTTGGCTCCCTCGACTCTTCCCAAGGAGGCTCGCTTCCAAGCGGACCGTGCACTTGGCTTCCAGGCAGGGACGCCCCGCGCCTCCTGCAGGTCTTGGCACAGGGGCTGCTTCCCCTGAGCGGAGGCTGTGGGCGGCAGCCCAGACACGCAGGGGCAGGCCCCAACCACCTGCACACGTCTCTGCTGGTGGGGAGAGCACTAGGGTAATGACGTCTGTCAGGCACCTTCTGGGCGCTCACGGAGTCAGCCTCCGGGTGTGTGGGGCTGCAGACCACAGCCAGGGGCCCTGGGAAGCCTGGTGCTCTCCGTGCTGTGCTGAGTCTGGGCGGCCAAGCGACCGCTGGAGGAGCCCTGCACTTGCCATTCCCTTCCCTATGACAGAGCTCTCACGGCTGCAGGGCTTGGCAGCGTGCACCCCACCGGCCCCTAAGCCCTCCGCAAGGACGCCTGGGGACTAGGTGCAAAGGCAAGGCAGGAGTGGAGCTGAGGCCAGGAAGGCGCCAGGAGTGCCTGCCTGTCTCGCGCAGCCTGCTCCTTCCCGGGCAGGAAGCCTAGCAGCGAGGCAAGTCTGGGCAAGGCTCGCCCAGGGCAGAGCAGCCTCACGCCAGCAACTCTGCCAGATCGGGCCTCTGAGCAGAGCTGGAGCTCTGCCGTACTGGAGGCTCACTGGGCTCCGCCCAAGGAGTGAGTGCAGACGCACGCAGCTGGGCTGCCTCCTCTTCTCCCGAGGAGGCTCGCTTCCCGCATGCTGTGCACTAGGCTTCCAGGCGGGGGCGCCCCGCGCCTCCTACAGGTCTTGGCTCAGGGGCTGCTTCCCTGGAGCTGGGGCTGCCGGCGGGAGCCCACACACGCAGGGGCAGGCCCCACCACCTGCACACGTCTCTGCTGGGGAGCAGAGCGCTAGGGACATGACGTCTGTCAGGCACCTTCTGGGCGCCCACGGAGTCAGCCTCCGGGAGTGTGGGGCTGCAGACCACAGCCAGGGGACCTGGGAGCCTTGTGCTCTCCGTGCGGCGCTGAGTCTGGGCGGCCAAGCAACGGCTGGAGGAGCCCTGCACTTGCCCTCCCCTCCCCTCTACGAGAGGCCTCCCTGCTGGAGGGCTTGGCAGTGTGCAAGCCACCGGCTCCTAAGCCTTCCCCAAGGACGCCCGGGGCCTAGATGCAAAGGCAAGGCAGGAGTGGAGCTGAGGCCAGGAAGGCGCCAGTGGCCTCTCCCAGCATCGCACAGCCTGCTCCTTCCTGGGCAGCAAGCCTAGCCGCGAGGCAAGCCTGCACAAGTCTCGCCCAGGGCAGAGCAGCCTCGCGCAAGGCACTTGACTAGATCCGGCCTCTGAGCAGAGCTGGAGCTCTGCCGTCCTGGAGGCACACTCGGCTCGGCCCAAGCAGGGCTTGCAGCTGCACGCGGCTTGGCTCCCTCGACTCTTCCCAAGGAGGCTCGCTTCCAAGCGGACTGTGCACTTGGCTTCCAGGCAGGGACGCCCCGCGCCTCCTGCAGGTCTTGGCACAGGGGCTGCTTCCCCTGAGCGGAGGCTGTGGGCGGCAGCCCAGACACGCAGGGGCAGGCCCCAACCACCTGCACACGTCTCTGCTGGTGGGGAGAGCACTAGGGAAATGACGTCTGTCAGGCACCTTCTGGGCGCTCACGGAGTCAGCCTCCGGGTGTGTGGGGCTGCAGACCACAGCCAGGGGCCCTGGGAAGCCTGGTGCTCTCCGTGCTGTGCTGAGTCTGGGCGGCCAAGCGACCGCTGGAGGAGCCCTGCACTTGCCATTCCCTTCCCTATGACAGAGCTCTCACGGCTGCAGGGCTTGGCAGCGTGCACCCCACCGGCCCCTAAGCCCTCCGCAAGGACGCCTGGGGACTAGGTGCAAAGGCAAGGCAGGAGTGGAGCTGAGGCCAGGAAGGCGCCAGGAGCGTCTGCCTGTCTGGCGCAGCCTGCTCCTTCCCGGGCAGGAAGCCTAGCAGCGAGGCAAGTCTGGGCAAGGCTCGCCCAGGGCAGAGCAGCCTCACGCCAGCAACTCTGCCAGATCGGGCCTCTGAGCAGAGCTGGAGCTCTGCCGTACTGGAGGCTCACTGGGCTCCGCCCAAGGAGTGAGTGCAGACGCACGCAGCTGGGCTGCCTCCTCTTCTCCCGAGGAGGCTCGCTTCCCGCATGCTGTGCACTAGGCTTCCAGGCGGGGGCGCCCCGCGCCCCCTACAGGTCTTGGCTCAGGGGCTGCTTCCCTGGAGCTGGGGCTGCCGGCGGGAGCCCAGACACGCAGGGGCAGGCCCCACCACCTGCACACGTCTCTGCCGGGGAGCAGAGCGCTAGGGACATGACGTCTGTCAGGCACCTTCTGGGCGCCCACGGAGTCAGCCTCCAGGAGTGTGGGGCTGCAGACCACAGCCAGGGGACCTGGGAGCCTTGTGCTCTCCGTGCGGCGCTGAGTCTGGGCGGCCAAGCAACCGCTGGTGGAGCCCTGCACTTGCCCTCCCCTCCCCTCTACGAGAGGCCTCACTGCTGGAGGGCTCGGCAGTGTGCAAGCCACCGGCTCCTAAGCCTTCCCCAAGGACGCCCGGGGCCTAGATGCAAAGGCAAGGCAGGAGTGGAGCTGAGGCCAGGAAGGCGCCAGTGGCCTCTCCCAGCATCGCACAGCCTGCTCCTTCCCGGGCAGCAAGCCTAGCAGCGAGGCAAGCCTGGGCAAGTCTCGCCCAGGGCAGAGCAGCCTCGCGCAAGGCACTTGACTAGATCCGGCCTCTGAGCAGAGCTGGAGCTCTGCCGTCCTGGAGGCACACTCGGCTCGGCCCAAGCAGGGCTTGCAGCTGCACGCGGCTTGGCTCCCTCGACTCTTCCCAAGGAGGCTCGCTTCCAAGCGGACCGTGCACTTGGCTTCCAGGCAGGGACGCCCCGCGCCTCCTGCAGGTCTTGGCACAGGGGCTGCTTCCCCTGAGCGGAGGCTGTGGGCGGCAGCCCAGACACGCAGGGGCAGGCCCCAACCACCTGCACACGTCTCTGCTGGTGGGGAGAGCACAAGGGAAATGACATCTGTCAGGCACCTTCTGGGCGCTCACGGAGTCAGCCTCCGGGTGTGTGGGGCTGCAGACCACAGCCAGGGGCCCTGGGAAGCCTGGTGCTCTCCGTGCTGTGCTGAGTCTGGGCGGCCAAGCGACCGCTGGAGGAGCCCTGCACTTGCCATTCCCTTCCCTATGACAGAGCTCTCACGGCTGCAGGGCTTGGCAGCGTGCACCCCACCGGCCCCTAAGCCCTCCGCAAGGACGCCTGGGGACTAGGTGCAAAGGCAAGGCAGGAGTGGAGCTGAGGCCAGGAAGGCGCCAGGAGCGCCTGCCTGTCTCGCGCAGCCTGCTCCTTCCCGGGCAGGAAGCCTAGCAGCGAGGCAAGTCTGGGCAAGCCTCGCCCAGGGCAGAGCAGCCTCACGCCAGCAACTCTGCCAGATCGGGCCTCTGAGCAGAGCTGGAGCTCTGCCGTACTGGAGGCTCACTGGGCTCCGCCCAAGGAGTGAGTGCAGACGCACGCAGCTGGGCTGCCTCCTCTTCTCCCGAGGAGGCTCGCTTCCCGCATGCTCTGCACTAGGCTTCCAGGCGGGGGCGCCCCGCGCCTCCTACAGGTCTTGGCTCAGGGGCTGCTTCCCTGGAGCTGGGGCTGCCGGCGGGAGCCCACACACGCAGGGGCAGGCCCCACCACCTGCACACGTCTCTGCTGGGGAGCAGAGCGCTAGGGACATGACGTCTGTCAGGCACCTTCTGGGCGCCCACGGAGTCAGCCTCCGGGAGTGTGGGGCTGCAGACCACAGCCAGGGGACCTGGGAGCCTTGTGCTCTCCGTGCGGCGCTGAGTCTGGGCGGCCAAGCAACGGCTGGAGGAGCCCTGCACTTGCCCTCCCCTCCCCTCTACGAGAGGCCTCCCTGCTGGAGGGCTTGGCAGTGTGCAAGCCACCGGCTCCTAAGCCTTCCCCAAGGACGCCCGGGGCCTAGATGCAAAGGCAAGGCAGGAGTGGAGCTGAGGCCAGGAAGGCGCCAGTGGCCTCTCCCAGCATCGCACAGCCTGCTCCTTCCTGGGCAGCAAGCCTAGCCGCGAGGCAAGCCTGCGCAAGTCTCGCCCAGGGCAGAGCAGCCTCGCGCAAGGCACTTGACTAGATCCGGCCTCTGAGCAGAGCTGGAGCTCTGCCGTCCTGGAGGCACACTCGGCTCGGCCCAAGCAGGGCTTGCAGCTGCACGCGGCTTGGCTCCCTCGACTCTTCCCAAGGAGGCTCGCTTCCAAGCGGACTGTGCACTTGGCTTCCAGGCAGGGACGCCCCGCGCCTCCTGCAGGTCTTGGCACAGGGGCTGCTTCCACTGAGCGGAGGCTGTGGGCGGCAGCCCAGACACGCAGGGGCAGGCCCCAACCACCTGCACACGTCTCTGCTGGTGGGGAGAGCACTAGGGAAATGACGTCTGTCAGGCACCTTCTGGGCGCTCACGGAGTCAGCCTCCGGGTGTGTGGGGCTGCAGACCACAGCCAGGGGCCCTGGGAAGCCTGGTGCTCTCCGTGCTGTGCTGAGTCTGGGCGGCCAAGCGACCGCTGGAGGAGCCCTGCACTTGCCATTCCCTTCCCTATGACAGAGCTCTCACGGCTGCAGGGCTTGGCAGCGTGCACCCCACCGGCCCCTAAGCCCTCCGCAAGGACGCCTGGGGACTAGGTGCAAAGGCAAGGCAGGAGTGGAGCTGAGGCCAGGAAGGCGCCAGGAGCATCTGCCTGTCTGGCGCAGCCTGCTCCTTCCCGGGCAGGAAGCCTAGCAGCGAGGCAAGTCTGGGCAAGGCTCGCCCAGGGCAGAGCAGCCTCACGCCAGCAACTCTGCCAGATCGGGCCTCTGAGCAGAGCTGGAGCTCTGCCGTACTGGAGGCTCACTGGGCTCCGCCCAAGGAGTGAGTGCAGACGCACGCAGCTGGGCTGCCTCCTCTTCTCCCGAGGAGGCTCGCTTCCCGCATGCTGTGCACTAGGCTTCCAGGCGGGGGCGCCCCGCGCCCCCTACAGGTCTTGGCTCAGGGGCTGCTTCCCTGGAGCTGGGGCTGCCGGCGGGAGCCCAGACACGCAGGGGCAGGCCCCACCACCTGCACACGTCTCTGCCGGGGAGCAGAGCGCTAGGGACATGACGTCTGTCAGGCACCTTCTGGGCGCCCACGGAGTCAGCCTCCAGGAGTGTGGGGCTGCAGACCACAGCCAGGGGCCCTGGGAGCCTTGTGCTCTCCGTGCGGCGCTGAGTCTGGGCGGCCAAGCAACCGCTGGTGGAGCCCTGCACTTGCCCTCCCCTCCCCTCTACGAGAGGCCTCACTGCTGGAGGGCTCGGCAGTGTGCAAGCCACCGGCTCCTAAGCCTTCCCCAAGGACGCCCGGGGCCTAGATGCAAAGGCAAGGCAGGAGTGGAGCTGAGGCCAGGAAGGCGCCAGTGGCCTCTCCCAGCATCGCACAGCCTGCTCCTTCCCGGGCAGCAAGCCTAGCAGCGAGGCAAGCCTGGGCAAGTCTCGCCCAGGGCAGAGCAGCCTCGCGCAAGGCACTTGACTAGATCCGGCCTCTGAGCAGAGCTGGAGCTCTGCCGTCCTGGAGGCACACTCGGCTCGGCCCAAGCAGGGCTTGCAGCTGCACGCGGCTTGGCTCCCTCGACTCTTCCCAAGGAGGCTCGCTTCCAAGCGGACCGTGCACTTGGCTTCCAGGCAGGGACGCCCCGCGCCTCCTGCAGGTCTTGGCACAGGGGCTGCTTCCCCTGAGCGGAGGCTGTGGGCGGCAGCCCAGACACGCAGGGGCAGGCCCCAACCACCTGCACACGTCTCTGCTGGTGGGGAGAGCACTAGGGAAATGACATCTGTCAGGCACCTTCTGGGCGCTCACGGAGTCAGCCTCCGGGTGTGTGGGGCTGCAGACCACAGCCAGGGGCCCTGGGAAGCCTGGTGCTCTCCGTGCTGTGCTGAGTCTGGGCGGCCAAGCGACCGCTGGAGGAGCCCTGCACTTGCCATTCCCTTCCCTATGACAGAGCTCTCACGGCTGGAGGGCTTGGCAGCGTGCAACCCACCGGCCCCTAAGCCCTCCGCAAGGACGCCTGGGGACTAGGTGCAAAGGCAAGGCAGGAGTGGAGCTGAGGCCAGGAAGGCGCCAGGAGCGCCTGCCTGTCTCGCGCAGCCTGCTCCTTCCCGGGCAGGAAGCCTAGCAGCGAGGCAAGTCTGGGCAAGCCTCGCCCAGGGCAGAGCAGCCTCACGCCAGCAACTCTGCCAGATCGGGCCTCTGAGCAGAGCTGGAGCTCTGCCGTACTGGAGGCTCACTGGGCTCCGCCCAAGGAGTGAGTGCAGACGCACGCAGCTGGGCTGCCTCCTCTTCTCCCGAGGAGGCTCGCTTCCCGCATGCTCTGCACTAGGCTTCCAGGCGGGGGCGCCCCGCGCCTCCTACAGGTCTTGGCTCAGGGGCTGCTTCCCTGGAGCTGGGGCTGCCGGCGGGAGCCCACACACGCAGGGGCAGGCCCCACCACCTGCACACGTCTCTGCTGGGGAGCAGAGCGCTAGGGACATGACGTCTGTCAGGCACCTTCTGGGCGCCCACGGAGTCAGCCTCCGGGAGTGTGGGGCTGCAGACCACAGCCAGGGGACCTGGGAGCCTTGTGCTCTCCGTGCGGCGCTGAGTCTGGGCGGCCAAGCAACGGCTGCAGGAGCCCTGCACTTGCCCTCCCCTCCCCTCTACGAGAGGCCTCCCTGCTGGAGGGCTTGGCAGTGTGCAAGCCACCGGCTCCTAAGCCTTCCCCAAGGACGCCCGGGGCCTAGATGCAAAGGCAAGGCAGGAGTGGAGCTGAGGCCAGGAAGGCGCCAGTGGCCTCTCCCAGCATCGCACAGCCTGCTCCTTCCTGGGCAGCAAGCCTAGCCGCGAGGCAAGCCTGCGCAAGTCTCGCCCAGGGCAGAGCAGCCTCGCGCAAGGCACTTGACTAGATCCGGCCTCTGAGCAGAGCTGGAGCTCTGCCGTCCTGGAGGCACACTCGGCTCGGCCCAAGCAGGGCTTGCAGCTGCACGCGGCTTGGCTCCCTCGACTCTTCCCAAGGAGGCTCGCTTCCAAGCGGACTGTGCACTTGGCTTCCAGGCAGGGACGCCCCGCGCCTCCTGCAGGTCTTGGCACAGGGGCTGCTTCCCCTGAGCGGAGGCTGTGGGCGGCAGCCCAGACACGCAGGGGCAGGCCCCAACCACCTGCACACGTCTCTGCTGGTGGGGAGAGCACTAGGGAAATGACGTCTGTCAGGCACCTTCTGGGCGCTCACGGAGTCAGCCTCCGGGTGTGTGGGGCTGCAGACCACAGCCAGGGGCCCTGGGAAGCCTGGTGCTCTCCGTGCTGTGCTGAGTCTGGGCGGCCAAGCGACCGCTGGAGGAGCCCTGCACTTGCCATTCCCTTCCCTATGACAGAGCTCTCACGGCTGCAGGGCTTGGCAGCGTGCACCCCACCGGCCCCTAAGCCCTCCGCAAGGACGCCTGGGGACTAGGTGCAAAGGCAAGGCAGGAGTGGAGCTGAGGCCAGGAAGGCGCCAGGAGCGTCTGCCTGTCTGGCGCAGCCTGCTCCTTCCCGGGCAGGAAGCCTAGCAGCGAGGCAAGTCTGGGCAAGGCTCGCCCAGGGCAGAGCAGCCTCACGCCAGCCACTCTGCCAGATCGGGCCTCTGAGCAGAGCTGGAGCTCTGCCGTACTGGAGGCTCACTGGGCTCCGCCCAAGGAGTGAGTGCAGACGCACGCAGCTGGGCTGCCTCCTCTTCTCCCGAGGAGGCTCGCTTCCCGCATGCTGTGCGCTAGGCTTCCAGGCGGGGGCGCCCCGCGCCCCCTACAGGTCTTGGCTCAGGGGCTGCTTCCCTGGAGCTGGGGCTGCCGGCGGGAGCCCAGACACGCAGGGGCAGGCCCCACCACCTGCACACGTCTCTGCCGGGGAGCAGAGCGCTAGGGACATGACGTCTGTCAGGCACCTTCTGGGCGCCCACGGAGTCAGCCTCCAGGAGTGTGGGGCTGCAGACCACAGCCAGGGGACCTGGGAGCCTTG
This sequence comes from Budorcas taxicolor, assembly GCF_023091745.1. Taxonomy (NCBI): domain Eukaryota; kingdom Metazoa; phylum Chordata; class Mammalia; order Artiodactyla; family Bovidae; genus Budorcas; species Budorcas taxicolor. The sequence goes on along the minus strand of NW_026292133.1, from coordinate 54,943 downwards.
TGCTCTCCGTGCGGCGCTGAGTCTGGGCGGCCAAGCAACCGCTGGTGGAGCCCTGCACTTGCCCTCCCCTCCCCTCTACGAGAGGCCTCACTGCTGGAGGGCTCGGCAGTGTGCAAGCCACCGGCTCCTAAGCCTTCCCCAAGGACGCCCGGGGCCTAGATGCAAAGGCAAGGCAGGAGTGGAGCTGAGGCCAGGAAGGCGCCAGTGGCCTCTCCCAGCATCGCACAGCCTGCTCCTTCCCGGGCAGCAAGCCTAGCAGCGAGGCAAGCCTGGGCAAGTCTCGCCCAGGGCAGAGCAGCCTCGCGCAAGGCACTTGACTAGATCCGGCCTCTGAGCAGAGCTGGAGCTCTGCCGTCCTGGAGGCACACTCGGCTCGGCCCAAGCAGGGCTTGCAGCTGCACGCGGCTTGGCTCCCTCGACTCTTCCCAAGGAGGCTCGCTTCCAAGCGGACCGTGCACTTGGCTTCCAGGCAGGGACGCCCCGCGCCTCCTGCAGGTCTTGGCACAGGGGCTGCTTCCCCTGAGCGGAGGCTGTGGGCGGCAGCCCAGACACGCAGGGGCAGGCCCCAACCACCTGCACACGTCTCTGCTGGTGGGGAGAGCACTAGGGAAATGACATCTGTCAGGCACCTTCTGGGCGCTCACGGAGTCAGCCTCCGGGTGTGTGGGGCTGCAGACCACAGCCAGGGGCCTTGGGAAGCCTGGTGCTCTCCGTGCTGTGCTGAGTCTGGGCGGCCAAGCGACCGCTGGAGGAGCCCTGCACTTGCCATTCCCTTCCCTATGACAGAGCTCTCACGGCTGCAGGGCTTGGCAGCGTGCACCCCACCGGCCCCTAAGCCCTCCGCAAGGACGCCTGGGGACTAGGTGCAAAGGCAAGGCAGGAGTGGAGCTGAGGCCAGGAAGGCGCCAGGAGCATCTGCCTGTCTGGCGCAGCCTGCTCCTTCCCGGGCAGGAAGCCTAGCAGCGAGGCAAGTCTGGGCAAGGCTCGCCCAGGGCAGAGCAGCCTCACGCCAGCAACTCTGCCAGATCGGGCCTCTGAGCAGAGCTGGAGCTCTGCCGTACTGGAGGCTCACTGGGCTCCGCCCAAGGAGTGAGTGCAGACGCACGCAGCTGGGCTGCCTCCTCTTCTCCCGAGGAGGCTCGCTTCCCGCATGCTGTGCACTAGGCTTCCAGGCGGGGGCGCCCCGCGCCCCCTACAGGTCTTGGCTCAGGGGCTGCTTCCCTGGAGCTGGGGCTGCCGGCGGGAGCCCAGACACGCAGGGGCAGGCCCCACCACCTGCACACGTCTCTGCCGGGGAGCAGAGCGCTAGGGACATGACGTCTGTCAGGCACCTTCTGGGCGCCCACGGAGTCAGCCTCCAGGAGTGTGGGGCTGCAGACCACAGCCAGGGGCCCTGGGAGCCTTGTGCTCTCCGTGCGGCGCTGAGTCTGGGCGGCCAAGCAACCGCTGGTGGAGCCCTGCACTTGCCCTCCCCTCCCCTCTACGAGAGGCCTCACTGCTGGAGGGCTCGGCAGTGTGCAAGCCACCGGCTCCTAAGCCTTCCCCAAGGACGCCCGGGGCCTAGATGCAAAGGCAAGGCAGGAGTGGAGCTGAGGCCAGGAAGGCGCCAGTGGCCTCTCCCAGCATCGCACAGCCTGCTCCTTCCCGGGCAGCAAGCCTAGCAGCGAGGCAAGCCTGGGCAAGTCTCGCCCAGGGCAGAGCAGCCTCGCGCAAGGCACTTGACTAGATCCGGCCTCTGAGCAGAGCTGGAGCTCTGCCGTCCTGGAGGCACACTCGGCTCGGCCCAAGCAGGGCTTGCAGCTGCACGCGGCTTGGCTCCCTCGACTCTTCCCAAGGAGGCTCGCTTCCAAGCGGACCGTGCACTTGGCTTCCAGGCAGGGACGCCCCGCGCCTCCTGCAGGTCTTGGCACAGGGGCTGCTTCCCCTGAGCGGAGGCTGTGGGCGGCAGCCCAGACACGCAGGGGCAGGCCCCAACCACCTGCACACGTCTCTGCTGGTGGGGAGAGCACTAGGGAAATGACATCTGTCAGGCACCTTCTGGGCGCTCACGGAGTCAGCCTCCGGGTGTGTGGGGCTGCAGACCACAGCCAGGGGCCCTGGGAAGCCTGGTGCTCTCCGTGCTGTGCTGAGTCTGGGCGGCCAAGCGACCGCTGGAGGAGCCCTGCACTTGCCATTCCCTTCCCTATGACAGAGCTCTCACGGCTGGAGGGCTTGGCAGCGTGCAACCCACCGGCCCCTAAGCCCTCCGCAAGGACGCCTGGGGACTAGGTGCAAAGGCAAGGCAGGAGTGGAGCTGAGGCCAGGAAGGCGCCAGGAGCGCCTGCCTGTCTCGCGCAGCCTGCTCCTTCCCGGGCAGGAAGCCTAGCAGCGAGGCAAGTCTGGGCAAGCCTCGCCCAGGGCAGAGCAGCCTCACGCCAGCAACTCTGCCAGATCGGGCCTCTGAGCAGAGCTGGAGCTCTGCCGTACTGGAGGCTCACTGGGCTCCGCCCAAGGAGTGAGTGCAGACGCACGCAGCTGGGCTGCCTCCTCTTCTCCCGAGGAGGCTCGCTTCCCGCATGCTCTGCACTAGGCTTCCAGGCGGGGGCGCCCCGCGCCTCCTACAGGTCTTGGCTCAGGGGCTGCTTCCCTGGAGCTGGGGCTGCCGGCGGGAGCCCACACACGCAGGGGCAGGCCCCACCACCTGCACACGTCTCTGCTGGGGAGCAGAGCGCTAGGGACATGACGTCTGTCAGGCACCTTCTGGGCGCCCACGGAGTCAGCCTCCGGGAGTGTGGGGCTGCAGACCACAGCCAGGGGACCTGGGAGCCTTGTGCTCTCCGTGCGGCGCTGAGTCTGGGCGGCCAAGCAACGGCTGGAGGAGCCCTGCACTTGCCCTCCCCTCCCCTCTACGAGAGGCCTCCCTGCTGGAGGGCTTGGCAGTGTGCAAGCCACCGGCTCCTAAGCCTTCCCCAAGGACGCCCGGGGCCTAGATGCAAAGGCAAGGCAGGAGTGGAGCTGAGGCCAGGAAGGCGCCAGTGGCCTCTCCCAGCATCGCACAGCCTGCTCCTTCCTGGGCAGCAAGCCTAGCCGCGAGGCAAGCCTGCGCAAGTCTCGCCCAGGGCAGAGCAGCCTCGCGCAAGGCACTTGACTAGATCCGGCCTCTGAGCAGAGCTGGAGCTCTGCCGTCCTGGAGGCACACTCGGCTCGGCCCAAGCAGGGCTTGCAGCTGCACGCGGCTTGGCTCCCTCGACTCTTCCCAAGGAGGCTCGCTTCCAAGCGGACTGTGCACTTGGCTTCCAGGCAGGGACGCCCCGCGCCTCCTGCAGGTCTTGGCACAGGGGCTGCTTCCCCTGAGCGGAGGCTGTGGGCGGCAGCTCAGACACGCAGGGGCAGGCCCCAACCACCTGCACACGTCTCTGCTGGTGGGGAGAGCACTAGGGAAATGACGTCTGTCAGGCACCTTCTGGGCGCTCACGGAGTCAGCCTCCGGGTGTGTGGGGCTGCAGACCACAGCCAGGGGCCCTGGGAAGCCTGGTGCTCTCCGTGCTGTGCTGAGTCTGGGCGGCCAAGCGACCGCTGGAGGAGCCCTGCACTTGCCATTCCCTTCCCTATGACAGAGCTCTCACGGCTGCAGGGCTTGGCAGCGTGCACCCCACCGGCCCCTAAGCCCTCCGCAAGGACGCCTGGGGACTAGGTGCAAAGGCAAGGCAGGAGTGGAGCTGAGGCCAGGAAGGCGCCAGGAGCGTCTGCCTGTCTGGCGCAGCCTGCTCCTTCCCGGGCAGGAAGGCTAGCAGCGAGGCAAGTCTGGGCAAGGCTCGCCCAGGGCAGAGCAGCCTCACGCCAGCCACTCTGCCAGATCGGGCCTCTGAGCAGAGCTGGAGCTCTGCCGTACTGGAGGCTCACTGGGCTCCGCCCAAGGAGTGAGTGCAGACGCACGCAGCTGGGCTGCCTCCTCTTCTCCCGAGGAGGCTCGCTTCCCGCATGCTGTGCGCTAGGCTTCCAGGCGGGGGCGCCCCGCGCCCCCTACAGGTCTTGGCTCAGGGGCTGCTTCCCTGGAGCTGGGGCTGCCGGCGGGAGCCCAGACACGCAGGGGCAGGCCCCACCACCTGCACACGTCTCTGCCGGGGAGCAGAGCGCTAGGGACATGACGTCTGTCAGGCACCTTCTGGGCGCCCACGGAGTCAGCCTCCAGGAGTGTGGGGCTGCAGACCACAGCCAGGGGACCTGGGAGCCTTGTGCTCTCCGTGCGGCGCTGAGTCTGGGCGGCCAAGCAACCGCTGGTGGAGCCCTGCACTTGCCCTCCCCTCCCCTCTACGAGAGGCCTCACTGCTGGAGGGCTCGGCAGTGTGCAAGCCACCGGCTCCTAAGCCTTCCCCAAGGACGCCCGGGGCCTAGATGCAAAGGCAAGGCAGGAGTGGAGCTGAGGCCAGGAAGGCGCCAGTGGCCTCTCCCAGCATCGCACAGCCTGCTCCTTCCCGGGCAGCAAGCCTAGCAGCGAGGCAAGCCTGGGCAAGTCTCGCCCAGGGCAGAGCAGCCTCGCGCAAGGCACTTGACTAGATCCGGCCTCTGAGCAGAGCTGGAGCTCTGCCGTCCTGGAGGCACACTCGGCTCGGCCCAAGCAGGGCTTGCAGCTGCACGCGGCTTGGCTCCCTCGACTCTTCCCAAGGAGGCTCGCTTCCAAGCGGACCGTGCACTTGGCTTCCAGGCAGGGACGCCCCGCGCCTCCTGCAGGTCTTGGCACAGGGGCTGCTTCCCCTGAGCGGAGGCTGTGGGCGGCAGCCCAGACACGCAGGGGCAGGCCCCAACCACCTGCACACGTCTCTGCTGGTGGGGAGAGCACTAGGGAAATGACATCTGTCAGGCACCTTCTGGGCGCTCACGGAGTCAGCCTCCGGGTGTGTGGGGCTGCAGACCACAGCCAGGGGCCTTGGGAAGCCTGGTGCTCTCCGTGCTGTGCTGAGTCTGGGCGGCCAAGCGACCGCTGGAGGAGCCCTGCACTTGCCATTCCCTTCCCTATGACAGAGCTCTCACGGCTGCAGGGCTTGGCAGCGTGCACCCCACCGGCCCCTAAGCCCTCCGCAAGGACGCCTGGGGACTAGGTGCAAAGGCAAGGCAGGAGTGGAGCTGAGGCCAGGAAGGCGCCAGGAGCGTCTGCCTGTCTGGCGCAGCCTGCTCCTTCCCGGGCAGGAAGCCTAGCAGCGAGGCAAGTCTGGGCAAGGCTCGCCCAGGGCAGAGCAGCCTCACGCCAGCAACTCTGCCAGATCGGGCCTCTGAGCAGAGCTGGAGCTCTGCCGTACTGGAGGCTCACTGGGCTCCGCCCAAGGAGTGAGTGCAGACGCACGCAGCTGGGCTGCCTCCTCTTCTCCCGAGGAGGCTCGCTTCCCGCATGCTGTGCGCTAGGCTTCCAGGCGGGGGCGCCCCGCGCCCCCTACAGGTCTTGGCTCAGGGGCTGCTTCCCTGGAGCTGGGGCTGCCGGCGGGAGCCCAGACACGCAGGGGCAGGCCCCACCACCTGCACACGTCTCTGCCGGGGAGCAGAGCGCTAGGGACATGACGTCTGTCAGGCACCTTCTGGGCGCCCACGGAGTCAGCCTCCGGGAGTGTGGGGCTGCAGACCACAGCCAGGGGACCTGGGAGCCTTGTGCTCTCCGTGCGGCGCTGAGTCTGGGCGGCCAAGCAACCGCTGGTGGAGCCCTGCACTTGCCCTCCCCTCCCCTCTACGAGAGGCCTCACTGCTGGAGGGCTCGGCAGTGTGCAAGCCACCGGCTCCTAAGCCTTCCCCAAGGACGCCCGGGGCCTAGATGCAAAGGCAAGGCAGGAGTGGAGCTGAGGCCAGGAAGGCGCCAGTGGCCTCTCCCAGCATCGCACAGCCTGCTCCTTCCCGGGCAGCAAGCCTAGCAGCGAGGCAAGCCTGGGCAAGTCTCGCCCAGGGCAGAGCAGCCTCGCGCAAGGCACTTGACTAGATCCGGCCTCTGAGCAGAGCTGGAGCTCTGCCGTCCTGGAGGCACACTCGGCTCGGCCCAAGCAGGGCTTGCAGCTGCACGCGGCTTGGCTCCCTCGACTCTTCCCAAGGAGGCTCGCTTCCAAGCGGACCGTGCACTTGGCTTCCAGGCAGGGACGCCGCGCGCCTCCTGCAGGTCTTGGCACAGGGGCTGCTTCCCCTGAGCGGAGGCTGTGGGCGGCAGCCCAGACACGCAGGGGCAGGCCCCAACCACCTGCACACGTCTCTGCTGGTGGGGAGAGCACTAGGGAAATGACGTCTGTCAGGCACCTTCTGGGCGCTCACGGAGTCAGCCTCCGGGTGTGTGGGGCTGCAGACCACAGCCAGGGGCCCTGGGAAGCCTGGTGCTCTCCGTGCTGTGCTGAGTCTGGGCGGCCAAGCGACCGCTGGAGGAGCCCTGCACTTGCCATTCCCTTCCCTATGACAGAGCTCTCACGGCTGCAGGGCTTGGCAGCGTGCACCCCACCGGCCCCTAAGCCCTCCGCAAGGACGCCTGGGGACTAGGTGCAAAGGCAAGGCAGGAGTGGAGCTGAGGCCAGGAAGGCGCCAGGAGCGTCTGCCTGTCTGGCGCAGCCTGCTCCTTCCCGGGCAGGAAGCCTAGCAGCGAGGCAAGTCTGGGCAAGGCTCGCCCAGGGCAGAGCAGCCTCACGCCAGCCACTCTGCCAGATCGGGCCTCTGAGCAGAGCTGGAGCTCTGCCGTACTGGAGGCTCACTGGGCTCCGCCCAAGGAGTGAGTGCAGACGCACGCAGCTGGGCTGCCTCCTCTTCTCCCGAGGAGGCTCGCTTCCCGCATGCTGTGCGCTAGGCTTCCAGGCGGGGGCGCCCCGCGCCCCCTACAGGTCTTGGCTCAGGGGCTGCTTCCCTGGAGCTGGGGCTGCCGGCGGGAGCCCAGACACGCAGGGGCAGGCCCCACCACCTGCACACGTCTCTGCCGGGGAGCAGAGCGCTAGGGACATGACGTCTGTCAGGCACCTTCTGGGCGCCCACGGAGTCAGCCTCCAGGAGTGTGGGGCTGCAGACCACAGCCAGGGGACCTGGGAGCCTTGTGCTCTCCGTGCGGCGCTGAGTCTGGGCGGCCAAGCAACCGCTGGTGGAGCCCTGCACTTGCCCTCCCCTCCCCTCTACGAGAGGCCTCACTGCTGGAGGGCTCGGCAGTGTGCAAGCCACCGGCTCCTAAGCCTTCCCCAAGGACGCCCGGGGCCTAGATGCAAAGGCAAGGCAGGAGTGGAGCTGAGGCCAGGAAGGCGCCAGTGGCCTCTCCCAGCATCGCACAGCCTGCTCCTTCCCGGGCAGCAAGCCTAGCAGCGAGGCAAGCCTGGGCAAGTCTCGCCCAGGGCAGAGCAGCCTCGCGCAAGGCACTTGACTAGATCCGGCCTCTGAGCAGAGCTGGAGCTCTGCCGTCCTGGAGGCACACTCGGCTCGGCCCAAGCAGGGCTTGCAGCTGCACGCGGCTTGGCTCCCTCGACTCTTCCCAAGGAGGCTCGCTTCCAAGCGGACCGTGCACTTGGCTTCCAGGCAGGGACGCCCCGCGCCTCCTGCAGGTCTTGGCACAGGGGCTGCTTCCCCTGAGCGGAGGCTGTGGGCGGCAGCCCAGACACGCAGGGGCAGGCCCCAACCACCTGCACACGTCTCTGCTGGTGGGGAGAGCACTAGGGAAATGACATCTGTCAGGCACCTTCTGGGCGCTCACGGAGTCAGCCTCCGGGTGTGTGGGGCTGCAGACCACAGCCAGGGGCCTTGGGAAGCCTGGTGCTCTCCGTGCTGTGCTGAGTCTGGGCGGCCAAGCGACCGCTGGAGGAGCCCTGCACTTGCCATTCCCTTCCCTATGACAGAGCTCTCACGGCTGCAGGGCTTGGCAGCGTGCACCCCACCGGCCCCTAAGCCCTCCGCAAGGACGCCTGGGGACTAGGTGCAAAGGCAAGGCAGGAGTGGAGCTGAGGCCAGGAAGGCGCCAGGAGCATCTGCCTGTCTGGCGCAGCCTGCTCCTTCCCGGGCAGGAAGCCTAGCAGCGAGGCAAGTCTGGGCAAGGCTCGCCCAGGGCAGAGCAGCCTCACGCCAGCAACTCTGCCAGATCGGGCCTCTGAGCAGAGCTGGAGCTCTGCCGTACTGGAGGCTCACTGGGCTCCGCCCAAGGAGTGAGTGCAGACGCACGCAGCTGGGCTGCCTCCTCTTCTCCCGAGGAGGCTCGCTTCCCGCATGCTGTGCACTAGGCTTCCAGGCGGGGGCGCCCCGCGCCCCCTACAGGTCTTGGCTCAGGGGCTGCTTCCCTGGAGCTGGGGCTGCCGGCGGGAGCCCAGACACGCAGGGGCAGGCCCCACCACCTGCACACGTCTCTGCCGGGGAGCAGAGCGCTAGGGACATGACGTCTGTCAGGCACCTTCTGGGCGCCCACGGAGTCAGCCTCCAGGAGTGTGGGGCTGCAGACCACAGCCAGGGGCCCTGGGAGCCTTGTGCTCTCCGTGCGGCGCTGAGTCTGGGCGGCCAAGCAACCGCTGGTGGAGCCCTGCACTTGCCCTCCCCTCCCCTCTACGAGAGGCCTCACTGCTGGAGGGCTCGGCAGTGTGCAAGCCACCGGCTCCTAAGCCTTCCCCAAGGACGCCCGGGGCCTAGATGCAAAGGCAAGGCAGGAGTGGAGCTGAGGCCAGGAAGGCGCCAGTGGCCTCTCCCAGCATCGCACAGCCTGCTCCTTCCCGGGCAGCAAGCCTAGCAGCGAGGCAAGCCTGGGCAAGTCTCGCCCAGGGCAGAGCAGCCTCGCGCAAGGCACTTGACTAGATCCGGCCTCTGAGCAGAGCTGGAGCTCTGCCGTCCTGGAGGCACACTCGGCTCGGCCCAAGCAGGGCTTGCAGCTGCACGCGGCTTGGCTCCCTCGACTCTTCCCAAGGAGGCTCGCTTCCAAGCGGACCGTGCACTTGGCTTCCAGGCAGGGACGCCCCGCGCCTCCTGCAGGTCTTGGCACAGGGGCTGCTTCCCCTGAGCGGAGGCTGTGGGCGGCAGCCCAGACACGCAGGGGCAGGCCCCAACCACCTGCACACGTCTCTGCTGGTGGGGAGAGCACTAGGGAAATGACATCTGTCAGGCACCTTCTGGGCGCTCACGGAGTCAGCCTCCGGGTGTGTGGGGCTGCAGACCACAGCCAGGGGCCCTGGGAAGCCTGGTGCTCTCCGTGCTGTGCTGAGTCTGGGCGGCCAAGCGACCGCTGGAGGAGCCCTGCACTTGCCATTCCCTTCCCTATGACAGAGCTCTCACGGCTGGAGGGCTTGGCAGCGTGCAACCCACCGGCCCCTAAGCCCTCCGCAAGGACGCCTGGGGACTAGGTGCAAAGGCAAGGCAGGAGTGGAGCTGAGGCCAGGAAGGCGCCAGGAGCGCCTGCCTGTCTCGCGCAGCCTGCTCCTTCCCGGGCAGGAAGCCTAGCAGCGAGGCAAGTCTGGGCAAGCCTCGCCCAGGGCAGAGCAGCCTCACGCCAGCAACTCTGCCAGATCGGGCCTCTGAGCAGAGCTGGAGCTCTGCCGTACTGGAGGCTCACTGGGCTCCGCCCAAGGAGTGAGTGCAGACGCACGCAGCTGGGCTGCCTCCTCTTCTCCCGAGGAGGCTCGCTTCCCGCATGCTCTGCACTAGGCTTCCAGGCGGGGGCGCCCCGCGCCTCCTACAGGTCTTGGCTCAGGGGCTGCTTCCCTGGAGCTGGGGCTGCCGGCGGGAGCCCACACACGCAGGGGCAGGCCCCACCACCTGCACACGTCTCTGCTGGGGAGCAGAGCGCTAGGGACATGACGTCTGTCAGGCACCTTCTGGGCGCCCACGGAGTCAGCCTCCGGGAGTGTGGGGCTGCAGACCACAGCCAGGGGACCTGGGAGCCTTGTGCTCTCCGTGCGGCGCTGAGTCTGGGCGGCCAAGCAACGGCTGGAGGAGCCCTGCACTTGCCCTCCCCTCCCCTCTACGAGAGGCCTCCCTGCTGGAGGGCTTGGCAGTGTGCAAGCCACCGGCTCCTAAGCCTTCCCCAAGGACGCCCGGGGCCTAGATGCAAAGGCAAGGCAGGAGTGGAGCTGAGGCCAGGAAGGCGCCAGTGGCCTCTCCCAGCATCGCACAGCCTGCTCCTTCCTGGGCAGCAAGCCTAGCCGCGAGGCAAGCCTGCGCAAGTCTCGCCCAGGGCAGAGCAGCCTCGCGCAAGGCACTTGACTAGATCCGGCCTCTGAGCAGAGCTGGAGCTCTGCCGTCCTGGAGGCACACTCGGCTCGGCCCAAGCAGGGCTTGCAGCTGCACGCGGCTTGGCTCCCTCGACTCTTCCCAAGGAGGCTCGCTTCCAAGCGGACTGTGCACTTGGCTTCCAGGCAGGGACGCCCCGCGCCTCCTGCAGGTCTTGGCACAGGGGCTGCTTCCCCTGAGCGGAGGCTGTGGGCGGCAGCTCAGACACGCAGGGGCAGGCCCCAACCACCTGCACACGTCTCTGCTGGTGGGGAGAGCACTAGGGAAATGACGTCTGTCAGGCACCTTCTGGGCGCTCACGGAGTCAGCCTCCGGGTGTGTGGGGCTGCAGACCACAGCCAGGGGCCCTGGGAAGCCTGGTGCTCTCCGTGCTGTGCTGAGTCTGGGCGGCCAAGCGACCGCTGGAGGAGCCCTGCACTTGCCATTCCCTTCCCTATGACAGAGCTCTCACGGCTGCAGGGCTTGGCAGCGTGCACCCCACCGGCCCCTAAGCCCTCCGCAAGGACGCCTGGGGACTAGGTGCAAAGGCAAGGCAGGAGTGGAGCTGAGGCCAGGAAGGCGCCAGGAGCGTCTGCCTGTCTGGCGCAGCCTGCTCCTTCCCGGGCAGGAAGCCTAGCAGCGAGGCAAGTCTGGGCAAGGCTCGCCCAGGGCAGAGCAGCCTCACGCCAGCCACTCTGCCAGATCGGGCCTCTGAGCAGAGCTGGAGCTCTGCCGTACTGGAGGCTCACTGGGCTCCGCCCAAGGAGTGAGTGCAGACGCACGCAGCTGGGCTGCCTCCTCTTCTCCCGAGGAGGCTCGCTTCCCGCATGCTGTGCGCTAGGCTTCCAGGCGGGGGCGCCCCGCGCCCCCTACAGGTCTTGGCTCAGGGGCTGCTTCCCTGGAGCTGGGGCTGCCGGCGGGAGCCCAGACACGCAGGGGCAGGCCCCACCACCTGCACACGTCTCTGCCGGGGAGCAGAGCGCTAGGGACATGACGTCTGTCAGGCACCTTCTGGGCGCCCACGGAGTCAGCCTCCAGGAGTGTGGGGCTGCAGACCACAGCCAGGGGACCTGGGAGCCTTGTGCTCTCCGTGCGGCGCTGAGTCTGGGCGGCCAAGCAACCGCTGGTGGAGCCCTGCACTTGCCCTCCCCTCCCCTCTACGAGAGGCCTCACTGCTGGAGGGCTCGGCAGTGTGCAAGCCACCGGCTCCTAAGCCTTCCCCAAGGACGCCCGGGGCCTAGATGCAAAGGCAAGGCAGGAGTGGAGCTGAGGCCAGGAAGGCGCCAGTGGCCTCTCCCAGCATCGCACAGCCTGCTCCTTCCCGGGCAGCAAGCCTAGCAGCGAGGCAAGCCTGGGCAAGTCTCGCCCAGGGCAGAGCAGCCTCGCGCAAGGCACTTGACTAGATCCGGCCTCTGAGCAGAGCTGGAGCTCTGCCGTCCTGGAGGCACACTCGGCTCGGCCCAAGCAGGGCTTGCAGCTGCACGCGGCTTGGCTCCCTCGACTCTTCCCAAGGAGGCTCGCTTCCAAGCGGACCGTGCACTTGGCTTCCAGGCAGGGACGCCCCGCGCCTCCTGCAGGTCTTGGCACAGGGGCTGCTTCCCCTGAGCGGAGGCTGTGGGCGGCAGCCCAGACACGCAGGGGCAGGCCCCAACCACCTGCACACGTCTCTGCTGGTGGGGAGAGCACTAGGGAAATGACATCTGTCAGGCACCTTCTGGGCGCTCACGGAGTCAGCCTCCGGGTGTGTGGGGCTGCAGACCACAGCCAGGGGCCTTGGGAAGCCTGGTGCTCTCCGTGCTGTGCTGAGTCTGGGCGGCCAAGCGACCGCTGGAGGAGCCCTGCACTTGCCATTCCCTTCCCTATGACAGAGCTCTCACGGCTGCAGGGCTTGGCAGCGTGCACCCCACCGGCCCCTAAGCCCTCCGCAAGGACGCCTGGGGACTAGGTGCAAAGGCAAGGCAGGAGTGGAGCTGAGGCCAGGAAGGCGCCAGGAGCGTCTGCCTGTCTGGCGCAGCCTGCTCCTTCCCGGGCAGGAAGCCTAGCAGCGAGGCAAGTCTGGGCAAGGCTCGCCCAGGGCAGAGCAGCCTCACGCCAGCAACTCTGCCAGATCGGGCCTCTGAGCAGAGCTGGAGCTCTGCCATACTGGAGGCTCACTGGGCTCCGCCCAAGGAGTGAGTGCAGACGCACGCAGCTGGGCTGCCTCCTCTTCTCCCGAGGAGGCTCGCTTCCCGCATGCTGTGCGCTAGGCTTCCAGGCGGGGGCGCCCCGCGCCCCCTACAGGTCTTGGCTCAGGGGCTGCTTCCCTGGAGCTGGGGCTGCCGGCGGGAGCCCAGACACGCAGGGGCAGGCCCCACCACCTGCACACGTCTCTGCCGGGGAGCAGAGCGCTAGGGACATGACGTCTGTCAGGCACCTTCTGGGCGCCCACGGAGTCAGCCTCCGGGAGTGTGGGGCTGCAGACCACAGCCAGGGGACCTGGGAGCCTTGTGCTCTCCGTGCGGCGCTGAGTCTGGGCGGCCAAGCAACCGCTGGTGGAGCCCTGCACTTGCCCTCCCCTCCCCTCTACGAGAGGCCTCACTGCTGGAGGGCTCGGCAGTGTGCAAGCCACCGGCTCCTAAGCCTTCCCCAAGGACGCCCGGGGCCTAGATGCAAAGGCAAGGCAGGAGTGGAGCTGAGGCCAGGAAGGCGCCAGTGGCCTCTCCCAGCATCGCACAGCCTGCTCCTTCCCGGGCAGCAAGCCTAGCAGCGAGGCAAGCCTGGGCAAGTCTCGCCCAGGGCAGAGCAGCCTCGCGCAAGGCACTTGACTAGATCCGGCCTCTGAGCAGAGCTGGAGCTCTGCCGTCCTGGAGGCACACTCGGCTCGGCCCAAGCAGGGCTTGCAGCTGCACGCGGCTTGGCTCCCTCGACTCTTCCCAAGGAGGCTCGCTTCCAAGCGGACCGTGCACTTGGCTTCCAGGCAGGGACGCCGCGCGCCTCCTGCAGGTCTTGGCACAGGGGCTGCTTCCCCTGAGCGGAGGCTGTGGGCGGCAGCCCAGACACGCAGGGGCAGGCCCCAACCACCTGCACACGTCTCTGCTGGTGGGGAGAGCACTAGGGAAATGACGTCTGTCAGGCACCTTCTGGGCGCTCACGGAGTCAGCCTCCGGGTGTGTGGGGCTGCAGACCACAGCCAGGGGCCCTGGGAAGCCTGGTGCTCTCCGTGCTGTGCTGAGTCTGGGCGGCCAAGCGACCGCTGGAGGAGCCCTGCACTTGCCATTCCCTTCCCTATGACAGAGCTCTCACGGCTGCAGGGCTTGGCAGCGTGCACCCCACCGGCCCCTAAGCCCTCCGCAAGGACGCCTGGGGACTAGGTGCAAAGGCAAGGCAGGAGTGGAGCTGAGGCCAGGAAGGCGCCAGGAGCGCCTGCCTGTCTCGCGCAGCCTGCTCCTTCCCGGGCAGGAAGCCTAGCAGCGAGGCAAGTCTGGGCAAGCCTCGCCCAGGGCAGAGCAGCCTCACGCCAGCAACTCTGCCAGATCGGGCCTCTGAGCAGAGCTGGAGCTCTGCCGTACTGGAGGCTCACTGGGCTCCGCCCAAGGAGTGAGTGCAGACGCACGCAGCTGGGCTGCCTCCTCTTCTCCCGAGGAGGCTCGCTTCCCGCATGCTGTGCACTAGGCTTCCAGGCGGGGGCGCCCCGCGCCCCCTACAGGTCTTGGCTCAGGGGCTGCTTCCCTGGAGCTGGGGCTGCCGGCGGGAGCCCAGACACGCAGGGGCAGGCCCCACCACCTGCACACGTCTCTGCCGGGGAGCAGAGCGCTAGGGACATGACGTCTGTCAGGCACCTTCTGGGCGCCCACGGAGTCAGCCTCCAGGAGTGTGGGGCTGCAGACCACAGCCAGGGGACCTGGGAGCCTTGTGCTCTCCGTGCGGCGCTGAGTCTGGGCGGCCAAGCAACCGCTGGTGGAGCCCTGCACTTGCCCTCCCCTCCCCTCTACGAGAGGCCTCACTGCTGGAGGGCTCGGCAGTGTGCAAGCCACCGGCTCCTAAGCCTTCCCCAAGGACGCCCGGGGCCTAGATGCAAAGGCAAGGCAGGAGTGGAGCTGAGGCCAGGAAGGCGCCAGTGGCCTCTCCCAGCATCGCACAGCCTGCTCCTTCCCGGGCAGCAAGCCTAGCAGCGAGGCAAGCCTGGGCAAGTCTCGCCCAGGGCAGAGCAGCCTCGCGCAAGGCACTTGACTAGATCCGGCCTCTGAGCAGAGCTGGAGCTCTGCCGTCCTGGAGGCACACTCGGCTCGGCCCAAGCAGGGCTTGCAGCTGCACGCGGCTTGGCTCCCTCGACTCTTCCCAAGGAGGCTCGCTTCCAAGCGGACTGTGCACTTGGCTTCCAGGCAGGGACGCCCCGCGCCTCCTGCAGGTCTTGGCACAGGGGCTGCTTCCCCTGAGCGGAGGCTGTGGGCGGCAGCCCAGACACGCAGGGGCAGGCCCCAACCACCTGCACACGTCTCTGCTGGTGGGGAGAGCACTAGGGAAATGACATCTGTCAGGCACCTTCTGGGCGCTCACGGAGTCAGCCTCCGGGTGTGTGGGGCTGCAGACCACAGCCAGGGGCCCTGGGAAGCCTGGTGCTCTCCGTGCTGTGCTGAGTCTGGGCGGCCAAGCGACCGCTGGAGGAGCCCTGCACTTGCCATTCCCTTCCCTATGACAGAGCTCTCACGGCTGGAGGGCTTGGCAGCGTGCAACCCACCGGCCCCTAAGCCCTCCGCAAGGACGCCTGGGGACTAGGTGCAAAGGCAAGGCAGGAGTGGAGCTGAGGCCAGGAAGGCGCCAGGAGCGCCTGCCTGTCTCGCGCAGCCTGCTCCTTCCCGGGCAGGAAGCCTAGCAGCGAGGCAAGTCTGGGCAAGCCTCGCCCAGGGCAGAGCAGCCTCACGCCAGCAACTCTGCCAGATCGGGCCTCTGAGCAGAGCTGGAGCTCTGCCGTACTGGAGGCTCACTGGGCTCCGCCCAAGGAGTGAGTGCAGACGCACGCAGCTGGGCTGCCTCCTCTTCTCCCGAGGAGGCTCGCTTCCCGCATGCTCTGCACTAGGCTTCCAGGCGGGGGCGCCCCGCGCCTCCTACAGGTCTTGGCTCAGGGGCTGCTTCCCTGGAGCTGGGGCTGCCGGCGGGAGCCCACACACGCAGGGGCAGGCCCCACCACCTGCACACGTCTCTGCTGGGGAGCAGAGCGCTAGGGACATGACGTCTGTCAGGCACCTTCTGGGCGCCCACGGAGTCAGCCTCCGGGAGTGTGGGGCTGCAGACCACAGCCAGGGGACCTGGGAGCCTTGTGCTCTCCGTGCGGCGCTGAGTCTGGGCGGCCAAGCAACGGCTGGAGGAGCCCTGCACTTGCCCTCCCCTCCCCTCTACGAGAGGCCTCCCTGCTGGAGGGCTTGGCAGTGTGCAAGCCACCGGCTCCTAAGCCTTCCCCAAGGACGCCCGGGGCCTAGATGCAAAGGCAAGGCAGGAGTGGAGCTGAGGCCAGGAAGGCGCCAGTGGCCTCTCCCAGCATCGCACAGCCTGCTCCTTCCTGGGCAGCAAGCCTAGCCGCGAGGCAAGCCTGCGCAAGTCTCGCCCAGGGCAGAGCAGCCTCGCGCAAGGCACTTGACTAGATCCGGCCTCTGAGCAGAGCTGGAGCTCTGCCGTCCTGGAGGCACACTCGGCTCGGCCCAAGCAGGGCTTGCAGCTGCACGCGGCTTGGCTCCCTCGACTCTTCCCAAGGAGGCTCGCTTCCAAGCGGACTGTGCACTTGGCTTCCAGGCAGGGACGCCCCGCGCCTCCTGCAGGTCTTGGCACAGGGGCTGCTTCCCCTGAGCGGAGGCTGTGGGCGGCAGCCCAGACACGCAGGGGCAGGCCCCAACCACCTGCACACGTCTCTGCTGGTGGGGAGAGCACTAGGGAAATGACGTCTGTCAGGCACCTTCTGGGCGCTCACGGAGTCAGCCTCCGGGTGTGTGGGGCTGCAGACCACAGCCAGGGGCCCTGGGAAGCCTGGTGTTCTCCGTGCTGTGCTGAGTCTGGGCGGCCAAGCGACCGCTGGAGGAGCCCTGCACTTGCCATTCCCTTCCCTATGACAGAGCTCTCACGGCTGCAGGGCTTGGCAGCGTGCACCCCACCGGCCCCTAAGCCCTCCGCAAGGACGCCTGGGGACTAGGTGCAAAGGCAAGGCAGGAGTGGAGCTGAGGCCAGGAAGGCGCCAGGAGCGTCTGCCTGTCTGGCGCAGCCTGCTCCTTCCCGGGCAGGAAGCCTAGCAGCGAGGCAAGTCTGGGCAAGGCTCGCCCAGGGCAGAGCAGCCTCACGCCAGCAACTCTGCCAGATCGGGCCTCTGAGCAGAGCTGGAGCTCTGCCGTACTGGAGGCTCACTGGGCTCCGCCCAAGGAGTGAGTGCAGACGCACGCAGCTGGGCTGCCTCCTCTTCTCCCGAGGAGGCTCGCTTCCCGCATGCTGTGCGCTAGGCTTCCAGGCGGGGGCGCCCCGCGCCCCCTACAGGTCTTGGCTCAGGGGCTGCTTCCCTGGAGCTGGGGCTGCCGGCGGGAGCCCAGACACGCAGGGGCAGGCCCCACCACCTGCACACGTCTCTGCCGGGGAGCAGAGCGCTAGGGACATGACGTCTGTCAGGCACCTTCTGGGCGCCCACGGAGTCAGCCTCCAGGAGTGTGGGGCTGCAGACCACAGCCAGGGGACCTGGGAGCCTTGTGCTCTCCGTGCGGCGCTGAGTCTGAGCGGCCAAGCAACCGCTGGTGGAGCCCTGCACTTGCCCTCCCCTCCCCTCTACGAGAGGCCTCACTGCTGGAGGGCTCGGCAGTGTGCAAGCCACCGGCTCCTAAGCCTTCCCCAAGGACGCCCGGGGCCTAGATGCAAAGGCAAGGCAGGAGTGGAGCTGAGGCCAGGAAGGCGCCAGTGGCCTCTCCCAGCATCGCACAGCCTGCTCCTTCCCGGGCAGCAAGCCTAGCAGCGAGGCAAGCCTGGGCAAGTCTCGCCCAGGGCAGAGCAGCCTCGCGCAAGGCACTTGACTAGATCCGGCCTCTGAGCAGAGCTGGAGCTCTGCCGTCCTGGAGGCACACTCGGCTCGGCCCAAGCAGGGCTTGCAGCTGCACGCGGCTTGGCTCCCTCGACTCTTCCCAAGGAGGCTCGCTTCCAAGCGGACCGTGCACTTGGCTTCCAGGCAGGGACGCCCCGCGCCTCCTGCAGGTCTTGGCACAGGGGCTGCTTCCCCTGAGCGGAGGCTGTGGGCGGCAGCCCAGACACGCAGGGGCAGGCCCCAACCACCTGCACACGTCTCTGCTGGTGGGGAGAGCACTAGGGAAATGACATCTGTCAGGCACCTTCTGGGCGCTCACGGAGTCAGCCTCCGGGTGTGTGGGGCTGCAGACCACAGCCAGGGGCCCTGGGAAGCCTGGTGCTCTCCGTGCTGTGCTGAGTCTGGGCGGCCAAGCGACCGCTGGAGGAGCCCTGCACTTGCCATTCCCTTCCCTATGACAGAGCTCTCACGGCTGCAGGGCTTGGCAGCGTGCACCCCACCGGCCCCTAAGCCCTCCGCAAGGACGCCTGGGGACTAGGTGCAAAGGCAAGGCAGGAGTGGAGCTGAGGCCAGGAAGGCGCCAGGAGCGTCTGCCTGTCTGGCGCAGCCTGCTCCTTCCCGGGCAGGAAGCCTAGCAGCGAGGCAAGTCTGGGCAAGGCTCGCCCAGGGCAGAGCAGCCTCACGCCAGCCACTCTGCCAGATCGGGCCTCTGAGCAGAGCTGGAGCTCTGCCATACTGGAGGCTCACTGGGCTCCGCCCAAGGAGTGAGTGCAGACGCACGCAGCTGGGCTGCCTCCTCTTCTCCCGAGGAGGCTCGCTTCCCGCATGCTGTGCGCTAGGCTTCCAGGCGGGGGCGCCCCGCGCCCCCTACAGGTCTTGGCTCAGGGGCTGCTTCCCTGGAGCTGGGGCTGCCGGCGGGAGCCCAGACACGCAGGGGCAGGCCCCACCACCTGCACACGTCTCTGCCGGGGAGCAGAGCGCTAGGGACATGACGTCTGTCAGGCACCTTCTGGGCGCCCACGGAGTCAGCCTCCGGGAGTGTGGGGCTGCAGACCACAGCCAGGGGACCTGGGAGCCTTGTGCTCTCCGTGCGGCGCTGAGTCTGGGCGGCCAAGCAACCGCTGGTGGAGCCCTGCACTTGCCCTCCCCTCCCCTCTACGAGAGGCCTCACTGCTGGAGGGCTCGGCAGTGTGCAAGCCACCGGCTCCTAAGCCTTCCCCAAGGACGCCCGGGGCCTAGATGCAAAGGCAAGGCAGGAGTGGAGCTGAGGCCAGGAAGGCGCCAGTGGCCTCTCCCAGCATCGCACAGCCTGCTCCTTCCCGGGCAGCAAGCCTAGCAGCGAGGCAAGCCTGGGCAAGTCTCGCCCAGGGCAGAGCAGCCTCGCGCAAGGCACTTGACTAGATCCGGCCTCTGAGCAGAGCTGGAGCTCTGCCGTCCTGGAGGCACACTCGGCTCGGCCCAAGCAGGGCTTGCAGCTGCACGCGGCTTGGCTCCCTCGACTCTTCCCAAGGAGGCTCGCTTCCAAGCGGACCGTGCACTTGGCTTCCAGGCAGGGACGCCCCGCGCCTCCTGCAGGTCTTGGCACAGGGGCTGCTTCCCCTGAGCGGAGGCTGTGGGCGGCAGCCCAGACACGCAGGGGCAGGCCCCAACCACCTGCACACGTCTCTGCTGGTGGGGAGAGCACTAGGGAAATGACGTCTGTCAGGCACCTTCTGGGCGCTCACGGAGTCAGCCTCCGGGTGTGTGGGGCTGCAGACCACAGCCAGGGGCCCTGGGAAGCCTGGTGCTCTCCGTGCTGTGCTGAGTCTGGGCGGCCAAGCGACCGCTGGAGGAGCCCTGCACTTGCCATTCCCTTCCCTATGACAGAGCTCTCACGGCTGCAGGGCTTGGCAGCGTGCACCCCACCGGCCCCTAAGCCCTCCGCAAGGACGCCTGGGGACTAGGTGCAAAGGCAAGGCAGGAGTGGAGCTGAGGCCAGGAAGGCGCCAGGAGCGTCTGCCTGTCTGGCGCAGCCTGCTCCTTCCCGGGCAGGAAGCCTAGCAGCGAGGCAAGTCTGGGCAAGGCTCGCCCAGGGCAGAGCAGCCTCACGCCAGCAACTCTGCCAGATCGGGCCTCTGAGCAGAGCTGGAGCTCTGCCGTACTGGAGGCTCACTGGGCTCCGCCCAAGGAGTGAGTGCAGACGCACGCAGCTGGGCTGCCTCCTCTTCTCCCGAGGAGGCTCGCTTCCCGCATGCTGTGCGCTAGGCTTCCAGGCGGGGGCGCCCCGCGCCCCCTACAGGTCTTGGCTCAGGGGCTGCTTCCCTGGAGCTGGGGCTGCCGGCGGGAGCCCAGACACGCAGGGGCAGGCCCCACCACCTGCACACGTCTCTGCCGGGGAGCAGAGCGCTAGGGACATGACGTCTGTCAGGCACCTTCTGGGCGCCCACGGAGTCAGCCTCCGGGAGTGTGGGGCTGCAGACCACAGCCAGGGGACCTGGGAGCCTTGTGCTCTCCGTGCGGCGCTGAGTCTGGGCGGCCAAGCAACCGCTGGTGGAGCCCTGCACTTGCCCTCCCCTCCCCTCTACGAGAGGCCTCACTGCTGGAGGGCTCGGCAGTGTGCAAGCCACCGGCTCCTAAGCCTTCCCCAAGGACGCCCGGGGCCTAGATGCAAAGGCAAGGCAGGAGTGGAGCTGAGGCCAGGAAGGCGCCAGTGGCCTCTCCCAGCATCGCACAGCCTGCTCCTTCCCGGGCAGCAAGCCTAGCAGCGAGGCAAGCCTGGGCAAGTCTCGCCCAGGGCAGAGCAGCCTCGCGCAAGGCACTTGACTAGATCCGGCCTCTGAGCAGAGCTGGAGCTCTGCCGTCCTGGAGGCACACTCGGCTCGGCCCAAGCAGGGATTGCAGCTGCACGCGGCTTGGCTCCCTCGACTCTTCCCAAGGAGGCTCGCTTCCAAGCGGACTGTGCACTTGGCTTCCAGGCAGGGACGCCCCGCGCCTCCTGCAGGTCTTGGCACAGGGGCTGCTTCCCCTGAGCGGAGGCTGTGGGCGGCAGCCCAGACACGCAGGGGCAGGCCCCAACCACCTGCACACGTCTCTGCTGGTGGGGAGAGCACTAGGGAAATGACGTCTGTCAGGCACCTTCTGGGCGCTCACGGAGTCAGCCTCCGGGTGTGTGGGGCTGCAGACCACAGCCAGGGGCCCTGGGAAGCCTGGTGCTCTCCGTGCTGTGCTGAGTCTGGGCGGCCAAGCGACCGCTGGAGGAGCCCTGCACTTGCCATTCCCTTCCCTATGACAGAGCTCTCACGGCTGCAGGGCTTGGCAGCGTGCACCCCACCGGCCCCTAAGCCCTCCGCAAGGACGCCTGGGGACTAGGTGCAAAGGCAAGGCAGGAGTGGAGCTGAGGCCAGGAAGGCGCCAGGAGCGTCTGCCTGTCTGGCGCAGCCTGCTCCTTCCCGGGCAGGAAGCCTAGCAGCGAGGCAAGTCTGGGCAAGGCTCGCCCAGGGCAGAGCAGCCTCACGCCAGCAACTCTGCCAGATCGGGCCTCTGAGCAGAGCTGGAGCTCTGCCGTACTGGAGGCTCACTGGGCTCCGCCCAAGGAGTGAGTGCAGACGCACGCAGCTGGGCTGCCTCCTCTTCTCCCGAGGAGGCTCGCTTCCCGCATGCTGTGCACTAGGCTTCCAGGCGGGGGCGCCCCGCGCCCCCTACAGGTCTTGGCTCAGGGGCTGCTTCCCTGGAGCTGGGGCTGCCGGCGGGAGCCCAGACACGCAGGGGCAGGCCCCACCACCTGCACACGTCTCTGCCGAGGAGCAGAGCGCTAGGGACATGACGTCTGTCAGGCACCTTCTGGGCGCCCACGGAGTCAGCCTCCAGGAGTGTGGGGCTGCAGACCACAGCCAGGGGACCTGGGAGCCTTGTGCTCTCCGTGCGGCGCTGAGTCTGGGCGGCCAAGCAACCGCTGGTGGAGCCCTGCACTTGCCCTCCCCTCCCCTCTACGAGAGGCCTCACTGCTGGAGGGCTCGGCAGTGTGCAAGCCACCGGCTCCTAAGCCTTCCCCAAGGACGCCCGGGGCCTAGATGCAAAGGCAAGGCAGGAGTGGAGCTGAGGCCAGGAAGGCGCCAGTGGCCTCTCCCAGCATCGCACAGCCTGCTCCTTCCCGGGCAGCAAGCCTAGCAGCGAGGCAAGCCTGGGCAAGTCTCGCCCAGGGCAGAGCAGCCTCGCGCAAGGCACTTGACTAGATCCGGCCTCTGAGCAGAGCTGGAGCTCTGCCGTCCTGGAGGCACACTCGGCTCGGCCCAAGCAGGGCTTGCAGCTGCACGCGGCTTGGCTCCCTCGACTCTTCCCAAGGAGGCTCGCTTCCAAGCGGACCGTGCACTTGGCTTCCAGGCAGGGACGCCCCGCGCCTCCTGCAGGTCTTGGCACAGGGGCTGCTTCCCCTGAGCGGAGGCTGTGGGCGGCAGCCCAGACACGCAGGGGCAGGCCCCAACCACCTGCACACGTCTCTGCTGGTGGGGAGAGCACTAGGGAAATGACATCTGTCAGGCACCTTCTGGGCGCTCACGGAGTCAGCCTCCGGGTGTGTGGGGCTGCAGACCACAGCCAGGGGCCCTGGGAAGCCTGGTGCTCTCCGTGCTGTGCTGAGTCTGGGCGGCCAAGCGACCGCTGGAGGAGCCCTGCACTTGCCATTCCCTTCCCTATGACAGAGCTCTCACGGCTGCAGGGCTTGGCAGCGTGCACCCCACCGGCCCCTAAGCCCTCCGCAAGGACGCCTGGGGACTAGGTGCAAAGGCAAGGCAGGAGTGGAGCTGAGGCCAGGAAGGCGCCAGGAGCGTCTGCCTGTCTGGCGCAGCCTGCTCCTTCCCGGGCAGGAAGCCTAGCAGCGAGGCAAGTCTGGGCAAGGCTCGCCCAGGGCAGAGCAGCCTCACGCCAGCCACTCTGCCAGATCGGGCCTCTGAGCAGAGCTGGAGCTCTGCCGTACTGGAGGCTCACTGGGCTCCGCCCAAGGAGTGAGTGCAGACGCACGCAGCTGGGCTGCCTCCTCTTCTCCCGAGGAGGCTCGCTTCCCGCATGCTGTGCGCTAGGCTTCCAGGAGGGGGCGCCCCGCGCCCCCTACAGGTCTTGGCTCAGGGGCTGCTTCCCTGGAGCTGGGGCTGCCGGCGGGAGCCCAGACACGCAGGGGCAGGCCCCACCACCTGCACACGTCTCTGCCGGGGAGCAGAGCGCTAGGGACATGACGTCTGTCAGGCACCTTCTGGGCGCCCACGGAGTCAGCCTCCGGGAGTGTGGGGCTGCAGACCACAGCCAGGGGACCTGGGAGCCTTGTGCTCTCCGTGCGGCGCTGAGTCTGGGCGGCCAAGCAACCGCTGGAGGAGCCCTGCACTTGCCATTCCCTTCCCTATGACAGAGCTCTCACGGCTGCAGGGCTTGGCAGCGTGCACCCCACCGGCCCCTAAGCCCTCCGCAAGGACGCCTGGGGACTAGGTGCAAAGGCAAGGCAGGAGTGGAGCTGAGGCCAGGAAGGCGCCAGGAGCGTCTGCCTGTCTGGCGCAGCCTGCTCCTTCCCGGGCAGGAAGCCCAGCAGCGAGGCAAGTCTGGGCGAGGCTCGCCCAGGGCAGAGCAGCCTCACGCCAGCAACTCTGCCAGATCGGGCCTCTGAGCAGAGCTGGAGCTCTGCCGTACTGGAGGCTCACTGGGCTCCGCCCAAGGAGTGAGTGCAGACGCACGCAGCTGGGCTGCCTCCTCTTCTCCCGAGGAGGCTCGCTTCCCGCATGCTGTGCGCTAGGCTTCCAGGCGGGGGCGCCCCGCGCCCCCTACAGGTCTTGGCTCAGGGGCTGCTTCCCTGGAGCTGGGGCTGCCGGCGGGAGCCCAGACACGCAGGGGCAGGCCCCACCACCTGCACACGTCTCTGCCGGGGAGCAGAGCGCTAGGGACATGACGTCTGTCAGGCACCTTCTGGGCGCCCACGGAGTCAGCCTCCGGGAGTGTGGGGCTGCAGACCACAGCCAGGGGACCTGGGAGCCTTGTGCTCTCCGTGCGGCGCTGAGTCTGGGCGGCCAAGCAACCGCTGGTGGAGCCCTGCACTTGCCCTCCCCTCCCCTCTACGAGAGGCCTCACTGCTGGAGGGCTCGGCAGTGTGCAAGCCACCGGCTCCTAAGCCTTCCCCAAGGACGCCCGGGGCCTAGATGCAAAGGCAAGGCAGGAGTGGAGCTGAGGCCAGGAAGGCGCCAGTGGCCTCTCCCAGCATCGCACAGCCTGCTCCTTCCCGGGCAGCAAGCCTAGCAGCGAGGCAAGCCTGGGCAAGTCTCGCCCAGGGCAGAGCAGCCTCGCGCAAGGCACTTGACTAGATCCGGCCTCTGAGCAGAGCTGGAGCTCTGCCGTCCTGGAGGCACACTCGGCTCGGCCCAAGCAGGGCTTGCAGCTGCACGCGGCTTGGCTCCCTCGACTCTTCCCAAGGAGGCTCGCTTCCAAGCGGACCGTGCACTTGGCTTCCAGGCAGGGACGCCCCGCGCCTCCTGCAGGTCTTGGCACAGGGGCTGCTTCCCCTGAGCGGAGGCTGTGGGCGGCAGCCCAGACACGCAGGGGCAGGCCCCAACCACCTGCACACGTCTCTGCTGGTGGGGAGAGCACTAGGGAAATGACGTCTGTCAGGCACCTTCTGGGCGCTCACGGAGTCAGCCTCCGGGTGTGTGGGGCTGCAGACCACAGCCAGGGGCCCTGGGAAGCCTGGTGCTCTCCGTGCTGTGCTGAGTCTGGGCGGCCAAGCGACCGCTGGAGGAGCCCTGCACTTGCCATCCCCTTCCCTATGACAGAGCTCTCACGGCTGCAGGGCTTGGCAGCGTGCACCCCACCGGCCCCTAAGCCCTCCGCAAGGACGCCTGGGGACTAGGTGCAAAGGCAAGGCAGGAGTGGAGCTGAGGCCAGGAAGGCGCCAGGAGCGTCTGCCTGTCTGGCGCAGCCTGCTCCTTCCCGGGCAGGAAGCCTAGCAGCGAGGCAAGTCTGGGCAAGGCTCGCCCAGGGCAGAGCAGCCTCACGCCAGCAACTCTGCCAGATCGGGCCTCTGAGCAGAGCTGGAGCTCTGCCGTACTGGAGGCTCACTGGGCTCCGCCCAAGGAGTGAGTGCAGACGCACGCAGCTGGGCTGCCTCCTCTTCTCCCGAGGAGGCTCGCTTCCCGCATGCTGTGCACTAGGCTTCCAGGCGGGGGCGCCCCGCGCCCCCTACAGGTCTTGGCTCAGGGGCTGCTTCCCTGGAGCTGGGGCTGCCGGCGGGAGCCCAGACACGCAGGGGCAGGCCCCACCACCTGCACACGTCTCTGCCGGGGAGCAGAGCGCTAGGGACATGACGTCTGTCAGGCACCTTCTGGGCGCCCACGGAGTCAGCCTCCGGGAGTGTGGGGCTGCAGACCACAGCCAGGGGACCTGGGAGCCTTGTGCTCTCCGTGCAGCGCTGAGTCTGGGCGGCCAAGCAACGGCTGGAGGAGCCCTGCACTTGCCCTCCCCTCCCCTCTACGAGAGGCCTCCCTGCTGGAGGGCTTGGCAGTGTGCAAGCCACCGGCTCCTAAGCCTTCCCCAAGGACGCCCGGGGCCTAGATGCAAAGGCAAGGCAGGAGTGGAGCTGAGGCCAGGAAGGCGCCAGTGGCCTCTCCCAGCATCGCACAGCCTGCTCCTTCCTGGGCAGCAAGCCTAGCCGCGAGGCAAGCCTGCGCAAGTCTCGCCCAGGGCAGAGCAGCCTCGCGCAAGGCACTTGACTAGATCCGGCCTCTGAGCAGAGCTGGAGCTCTGCCGTCCTGGAGGCACACTCGGCTCGGCCCAAGCAGGGATTGCAGCTGCACGCGGCTTGGCTCCCTCGACTCTTCCCAAGGAGGCTCGCTTCCAAGCGGACTGTGCACTTGGCTTCCAGGCAGGGACGCCCCGCGCCTCCTGCAGGTCTTGGCACAGGGGCTGCTTCCCCTGAGCGGAGGCTGTGGGCGGCAGCCCAGACACGCAGGGGCAGGCCCCAACCACCTGCACACGTCTCTGCTGGTGGGGAGAGCACTAGGGAAATGACGTCTGTCAGGCACCTTCTGGGCGCTCACGGAGTCAGCCTCCGGGTGTGTGGGGCTGCAGACCACAGCCAGGGGCCCTGGGAAGCCTGGTGCTCTCCGTGCTGTGCTGAGTCTGGGCGGCCAAGCGACCGCTGGAGGAGCCCTGCACTTGCCATTCCCTTCCCTATGACAGAGCTCTCACGGCTGCAGGGCTTGGCAGCGTGCACCCCACCGGCCCCTAAGCCCTCCGCAAGGACGCCTGGGGACTAGGTGCAAAGGCAAGGCAGGAGTGGAGCTGAGGCCAGGAAGGCGCCAGGAGCGTCTGCCTGTCTGGCGCAGCCTGCTCCTTCCCGGGCAGGAAGCCTAGCAGCGAGGCAAGTCTGGGCAAGGCTCGCCCAGGGCAGAGCAGCCTCACGCCAGCAACTCTGCCAGATCGGGCCTCTGAGCAGAGCTGGAGCTCTGCCGTACTGGAGGCTCACTGGGCTCCGCCCAAGGAGTGAGTGCAGACGCACGCAGCTGGGCTGCCTCCTCTTCTCCCGAGGAGGCTCGCTTCCCGCATGCTGTGCACTAGGCTTCCAGGCGGGGGCGCCCCGCGCCCCCTACAGGTCTTGGCTCAGGGGCTGCTTCCCTGGAGCTGGGGCTGCCGGCGGGAGCCCAGACACGCAGGGGCAGGCCCCACCACCTGCACACGTCTCTGCCGAGGAGCAGAGCGCTAGGGACATGACGTCTGTCAGGCACCTTCTGGGCGCCCACGGAGTCAGCCTCCAGGAGTGTGGGGCTGCAGACCACAGCCAGGGGACCTGGGAGCCTTGTGCTCTCCGTGCGGCGCTGAGTCTGGGCGGCCAAGCAACCGCTGGTGGAGCCCTGCACTTGCCCTCCCCTCCCCTCTACGAGAGGCCTCACTGCTGGAGGGCTCGGCAGTGTGCAAGCCACCGGCTCCTAAGCCTTCCCCAAGGACGCCCGGGGCCTAGATGCAAAGGCAAGGCAGGAGTGGAGCTGAGGCCAGGAAGGCGCCAGTGGCCTCTCCCAGCATCGCACAGCCTGCTCCTTCCCGGGCAGCAAGCCTAGCAGCGAGGCAAGCCTGGGCAAGTCTCGCCCAGGGCAGAGCAGCCTCGCGCAAGGCACTTGACTAGATCCGGCCTCTGAGCAGAGCTGGAGCTCTGCCGTCCTGGAGGCACACTCGGCTCGGCCCAAGCAGGGCTTGCAGCTGCACGCGGCTTGGCTCCCTCGACTCTTCCCAAGGAGGCTCGCTTCCAAGCGGACCGTGCACTTGGCTTCCAGGCAGGGACGCCCCGCGCCTCCTGCAGGTCTTGGCACAGGGGCTGCTTCCCCTGAGCGGAGGCTGTGGGCGGCAGCCCAGACACGCAGGGGCAGGCCCCAACCACCTGCACACGTCTCTGCTGGTGGGGAGAGCACTAGGGAAATGACATCTGTCAGGCACCTTCTGGGCGCTCACGGAGTCAGCCTCCGGGTGTGTGGGGCTGCAGACCACAGCCAGGGGCCCTGGGAAGCCTGGTGCTCTCCGTGCTGTGCTGAGTCTGGGCGGCCAAGCGACCGCTGGAGGAGCCCTGCACTTGCCATTCCCTTCCCTATGACAGAGCTCTCACGGCTGCAGGGCTTGGCAGCGTGCACCCCACCGGCCCCTAAGCCCTCCGCAAGGACGCCTGGGGACTAGGTGCAAAGGCAAGGCAGGAGTGGAGCTGAGGCCAGGAAGGCGCCAGGAGCGTCTGCCTGTCTGGCGCAGCCTGCTCCTTCCCGGGCAGGAAGCCTAGCAGCGAGGCAAGTCTGGGCAAGGCTCGCCCAGGGCAGAGCAGCCTCACGCCAGCCACTCTGCCAGATCGGGCCTCTGAGCAGAGCTGGAGCTCTGCCGTACTGGAGGCTCACTGGGCTCCGCCCAAGGAGTGAGTGCAGACGCACGCAGCTGGGCTGCCTCCTCTTCTCCCGAGGAGGCTCGCTTCCCGCATGCTGTGCGCTAGGCTTCCAGGCGGGGGCGCCCCGCGCCCCCTACAGGTCTTGGCTCAGGGGCTGCTTCCCTGGAGCTGGGGCTGCCGGCGGGAGCCCAGACACGCAGGGGCAGGCCCCACCACCTGCACACGTCTCTGCCGGGGAGCAGAGCGCTAGGGACATGACGTCTGTCAGGCACCTTCTGGGCGCCCACGGAGTCAGCCTCCGGGAGTGTGGGGCTGCAGACCACAGCCAGGGGACCTGGGAGCCTTGTGCTCTCCGTGCGGCGCTGAGTCTGGGCGGCCAAGCAACCGCTGGTGGAGCCCTGCACTTGCCCTCCCCTCCCCTCTACGAGAGGCCTCACTGCTGGAGGGCTCGGCAGTGTGCAAGCCACCGGCTCCTAAGCCTTCCCCAAGGACGCCCGGGGCCTAGATGCAAAGGCAAGGCAGGAGTGGAGCTGAGGCCAGGAAGGCGCCAGTGGCCTCTCCCAGCATCGCACAGCCTGCTCCTTCCCGGGCAGCAAGCCTAGCAGCGAGGCAAGCCTGGGCAAGTCTCGCCCAGGGCAGAGCAGCCTCGCGCAAGGCACTTGACTAGATCCGGCCTCTGAGCAGAGCTGGAGCTCTGCCGTCCTGGAGGCACACTCGGCTCGGCCCAAGCAGGGCTTGCAGCTGCACGCGGCTTGGCTCCCTCGACTCTTCCCAAGGAGGCTCGCTTCCAAGCGGACCGTGCACTTGGCTTCCAGGCAGGGACGCCCCGCGCCTCCTGCAGGTCTTGGCACAGGGGCTGCTTCCCCTGAGCGGAGGCTGTGGGCGGCAGCCCAGACACGCAGGGGCAGGCCCCAACCACCTGCACACGTCTCTGCTGGTGGGGAGAGCACTAGGGAAATGACGTCTGTCAGGCACCTTCTGGGCGCTCACGGAGTCAGCCTCCGGGTGTGTGGGGCTGCAGACCACAGCCAGGGGCCCTGGGAAGCCTGGTGCTCTCCGTGCTGTGCTGAGTCTGGGCGGCCAAGCGACCGCTGGAGGAGCCCTGCACTTGCCATCCCCTTCCCTATGACAGAGCTCTCACGGCTGCAGGGCTTGGCAGCGTGCACCCCACCGGCCCCTAAGCCCTCCGCAAGGACGCCTGGGGACTAGGTGCAAAGGCAAGGCAGGAGTGGAGCTGAGGCCAGGAAGGCGCCAGGAGCGTCTGCCTGTCTGGCGCAGCCTGCTCCTTCCCGGGCAGGAAGCCTAGCAGCGAGGCAAGTCTGGGCAAGGCTCGCCCAGGGCAGAGCAGCCTCACGCCAGCAACTCTGCCAGATCGGGCCTCTGAGCAGAGCTGGAGCTCTGCCGTACTGGAGGCTCACTGGGCTCCGCCCAAGGAGTGAGTGCAGACGCACGCAGCTGGGCTGCCTCCTCTTCTCCCGAGGAGGCTCGCTTCCCGCATGCTGTGCACTAGGCTTCCAGGCGGGGGCGCCCCGCGCCCCCTACAGGTCTTGGCTCAGGGGCTGCTTCCCTGGAGCTGGGGCTGCCGGCGGGAGCCCAGACACGCAGGGGCAGGCCCCACCACCTGCACACGTCTCTGCCGGGGAGCAGAGCGCTAGGGACATGACGTCTGTCAGGCACCTTCTGGGCGCCCACGGAGTCAGCCTCCGGGAGTGTGGGGCTGCAGACCACAGCCAGGGGACCTGGGAGCCTTGTGCTCTCCGTGCAGCGCTGAGTCTGGGCGGCCAAGCAACGGCTGGAGGAGCCCTGCACTTGCCCTCCCCTCCCCTCTACGAGAGGCCTCCCTGCTGGAGGGCTTGGCAGTGTGCAAGCCACCGGCTCCTAAGCCTTCCCCAAGGACGCCCGGGGCCTAGATGCAAAGGCAAGGCAGGAGTGGAGCTGAGGCCAGGAAGGCGCCAGTGGCCTCTCCCAGCATCGCACAGCCTGCTCCTTCCTGGGCAGCAAGCCTAGCCGCGAGGCAAGCCTGCGCAAGTCTCGCCCAGGGCAGAGCAGCCTCGCGCAAGGCACTTGACTAGATCCGGCCTCTGAGCAGAGCTGGAGCTCTGCCGTCCTGGAGGCACACTCGGCTCGGCCCAAGCAGGGCTTGCAGCTGCACGCGGCTTGGCTCCCTCGACTCTTCCCAAGGAGGCTCGCTTCCAAGCGGACTGTGCACTTGGCTTCCAGGCAGGGACGCCCCGCGCCTCCTGCAGGTCTTGGCACAGGGGCTGCTTCCCCTGAGCGGAGGCTGTGGGCGGCAGCCCAGACACGCAGGGGCAGGCCCCAACCACCTGCACACGTCTCTGCTGGTGGGGAGAGCACTAGGGAAATGACGTCTGTCAGGCACCTTCTGGGCGCTCACGGAGTCAGCCTCCGGGTGTGTGGGGCTGCAGACCACAGCCAGGGGCCCTGGGAAGCCTGGTGCTCTCCGTGCTGTGCTGAGTCTGGGCGGCCAAGCGACCGCTGGAGGAGCCCTGCACTTGCCATTCCCTTCCCTATGACAGAGCTCTCACGGCTGCAGGGCTTGGCAGCGTGCACCCCACCGGCCCCTAAGCCCTCCGCAAGGACGACTGGGGACTAGGTGCAAAGGCAAGGCAGGAGTGGAGCTGAGGCCAGGAAGGCGCCAGGAGCGTCTGCCTGTCTGGCGCAGCCTGCTCCTTCCCGGGCAGGAAGCCTAGCAGCGAGGCAAGTCTGGGCAAGGCTCGCCCAGGGCAGAGCAGCCTCACGCCAGCAACTCTGCCAGATCGGGCCTCTGAGCAGAGCTGGAGCTCTGCCGTACTGGAGGCTCACTGGGCTCCGCCCAAGGAGTGAGTGCAGACGCACGCAGCTGGGCTGCCTCCTCTTCTCCCGAGGAGGCTCGCTTCCCGCATGCTGTGCACTAGGCTTCCAGGCGGGGGCGCCCCGCGCCCCCTACAGGTCTTGGCTCAGGGGCTGCTTCCCTGGAGCTGGGGCTGCCGGCGGGAGCCCAGACACGCAGGGGCAGGCCCCACCACCTGCACACGTCTCTGCCGAGGAGCAGAGCGCTAGGGACATGACGTCTGTCAGGCACCTTCTGGGCGCCCACGGAGTCAGCCTCCAGGAGTGTGGGGCTGCAGACCACAGCCAGGGGACCTGGGAGCCTTGTGCTCTCCGTGCGGCGCTGAGTCTGGGCGGCCAAGCAACCGCTGGTGGAGCCCTGCACTTGCCCTCCCCTCCCCTCTACGAGAGGCCTCACTGCTGGAGGGCTCGGCAGTGTGCAAGCCACCGGCTCCTAAGCCTTCCCCAAGGACGCCCGGGGCCTAGATGCAAAGGCAAGGCAGGAGTGGAGCTGAGGCCAGGAAGGCGCCAGTGGCCTCTCCCAGCATCGCACAGCCTGCTCCTTCCCGGGCAGCAAGCCTAGCAGCGAGGCAAGCCTGGGCAAGTCTCGCCCAGGGCAGAGCAGCCTCGCGCAAGGCACTTGACTAGATCCGGCCTCTGAGCAGAGCTGGAGCTCTGCCGTCCTGGAGGCACACTCGGCTCGGCCCAAGCAGGGCTTGCAGCTGCACGCGGCTTGGCTCCCTCGACTCTTCCCAAGGAGGCTCGCTTCCAAGCGGACCGTGCACTTGGCTTCCAGGCAGGGACGCCCCGCGCCTCCTGCAGGTCTTGGCACAGGGGCTGCTTCCCCTGAGCGGAGGCTGTGGGCGGCAGCCCAGACACGCAGGGGCAGGCCCCAACCACCTGCACACGTCTCTGCTGGTGGGGAGAGCACTAGGGAAATGACATCTGTCAGGCACCTTCTGGGCGCTCACGGAGTCAGCCTCCGGGTGTGTGGGGCTGCAGACCACAGCCAGGGGCCCTGGGAAGCCTGGTGCTCTCCGTGCTGTGCTGAGTCTGGGCGGCCAAGCGACCGCTGGAGGAGCCCTGCACTTGCCATTCCCTTCCCTATGACAGAGCTCTCACGGCTGCAGGGCTTGGCAGCGTGCACCCCACCGGCCCCTAAGCCCTCCGCAAGGACGCCTGGGGACTAGGTGCAAAGGCAAGGCAGGAGTGGAGCTGAGGCCAGGAAGGCGCCAGGAGCGTCTGCCTGTCTGGCGCAGCCTGCTCCTTCCCGGGCAGGAAGCCTAGCAGCGAGGCAAGTCTGGGCAAGGCTCGCCCAGGGCAGAGCAGCCTCACGCCAGCCACTCTGCCAGATCGGGCCTCTGAGCAGAGCTGGAGCTCTGCCGTACTGGAGGCTCACTGGGCTCCGCCCAAGGAGTGAGTGCAGACGCACGCAGCTGGGCTGCCTCCTCTTCTCCCGAGGAGGCTCGCTTCCCGCATGCTGTGCGCTAGGCTTCCAGGCGGGGGCGCCCCGCGCCCCCTACAGGTCTTGGCTCAGGGGCTGCTTCCCTGGAGCTGGGGCTGCCGGCGGGAGCCCAGACACGCAGGGGCAGGCCCCACCACCTGCACACGTCTCTGCCGGGGAGCAGAGCGCTAGGGACATGACGTCTGTCAGGCACCTTCTGGGCGCCCACGGAGTCAGCCTCCGGGAGTGTGGGGCTGCAGACCACAGCCAGGGGACCTGGGAGCCTTGTGCTCTCCGTGCGGCGCTGAGTCTGGGCGGCCAAGCAACCGCTGGTGGAGCCCTGCACTTGCCCTCCCCTCCCCTCTACGAGAGGCCTCACTGCTGGAGGGCTCGGCAGTGTGCAAGCCACCGGCTCCTAAGCCTTCCCCAAGGACGCCCGGGGCCTAGATGCAAAGGCAAGGCAGGAGTGGAGCTGAGGCCAGGAAGGCGCCAGTGGCCTCTCCCAGCATCGCACAGCCTGCTCCTTCCCGGGCAGCAAGCCTAGCAGCGAGGCAAGCCTGGGCAAGTCTCGCCCAGGGCAGAGCAGCCTCGCGCAAGGCACTTGACTAGATCCGGCCTCTGAGCAGAGCTGGAGCTCTGCCGTCCTGGAGGCACACTCGGCTCGGCCCAAGCAGGGCTTGCAGCTGCACGCGGCTTGGCTCCCTCGACTCTTCCCAAGGAGGCTCGCTTCCAAGCGGACCGTGCACTTGGCTTCCAGGCAGGGACGCCCCGCGCCTCCTGCAGGTCTTGGCACAGGGGCTGCTTCCCCTGAGCGGAGGCTGTGGGCGGCAGCCCAGACACGCAGGGGCAGGCCCCAACCACCTGCACACGTCTCTGCTGGTGGGGAGAGCACTAGGGAAATGACGTCTGTCAGGCACCTTCTGGGCGCTCACGGAGTCAGCCTCCGGGTGTGTGGGGCTGCAGACCACAGCCAGGGGCCCTGGGAAGCCTGGTGCTCTCCGTGCTGTGCTGAGTCTGGGCGGCCAAGCGACCGCTGGAGGAGCCCTGCACTTGCCATTCCCTTCCCTATGACAGAGCTCTCACGGCTGCAGGGCTTGGCAGCGTGCACCCCACCGGCCCCTAAGCCCTCCGCAAGGACGCCTGGGGACTAGGTGCAAAGGCAAGGCAGGAGTGGAGCTGAGGCCAGGAAGGCGCCAGGAGCGTCTGCCTGTCTGGCGCAGCCTGCTCCTTCCCGGGCAGGAAGCCTAGCAGCGAGGCAAGTCTGGGCAAGGCTCGCCCAGGGCAGAGCAGCCTCACGCCAGCAACTCTGCCAGATCGGGCCTCTGAGCAGAGCTGGAGCTCTGCCGTACTGGAGGCTCACTGGGCTCCGCCCAAGGAGTGAGTGCAGACGCACGCAGCTGGGCTGCCTCCTCTTCTCCCGAGGAGGCTCGCTTCCCGCATGCTGTGCGCTAGGCTTCCAGGCGGGGGCGCCCCGCGCCCCCTACAGGTCTTGGCTCAGGGGCTGCTTCCCTGGAGCTGGGGCTGCCGGCGGGAGCCCAGACACGCAGGGGCAGGCCCCACCACCTGCACACGTCTCTGCCGGGGAGCAGAGCGCTAGGGACATGACGTCTGTCAGGCACCTTCTGGGCGCCCACGGAGTCAGCCTCCGGGAGTGTGGGGCTGCAGACCACAGCCAGGGGACCTGGGAGCCTTGTGCTCTCCGTGCGGCGCTGAGTCTGGGCGGCCAAGCAACCGCTGGTGGAGCCCTGCACTTGCCCTCCCCTCCCCTCTACGAGAGGCCTCACTGCTGGAGGGCTCGGCAGTGTGCAAGCCACCGGCTCCTAAGCCTTCCCCAAGGACGCCCGGGGCCTAGATGCAAAGGCAAGGCAGGAGTGGAGCTGAGGCCAGGAAGGCGCCAGTGGCCTCTCCCAGCATCGCACAGCCTGCTCCTTCCCGGGCAGCAAGCCTAGCAGCGAGGCAAGCCTGGGCAAGTCTCGCCCAGGGCAGAGCAGCCTCGCGCAAGGCACTTGACTAGATCCGGCCTCTGAGCAGAGCTGGAGCTCTGCCGTCCTGGAGGCACACTCGGCTCGGCCCAAGCAGGGCTTGCAGCTGCACGCGGCTTGGCTCCCTCGACTCTTCCCAAGGAGGCTCGCTTCCAAGCGGTCCGTGCACTTGGCTTCCAGGCTGGGACGCCCCGCGCCTCCTGCAGGTCTTGGCACAGGGGCTGCTTCCCCTGAGCGGAGGCTGTGGGCGGCATCCCAGACACGCAGGGGCAGGCCCCAAACACCTGCTCACGTCTCTGCTGGTGGGGAGAGCACTAGGGAAATGACGTCTGTCAGGCACCTTCTGGGCGCTCACGGAGTCAGCCTCCGGGTGTGTGGGGCTGCAGACCACAGCCAGGGGCCCTGGGAAGCCTGGTGCTCTCCGTGCTGTGCTGAGTCTGGGCGGCCAAGCGACCGCTGGAGGAGCCCTGCACTTGCCATTCCCTTCCCTATGACAGAGCTCTCACGGCTGCAGGGCTTGGCAGCGTGCACCCCACCGGCCCCTAAGCCCTCCGCAAGGACGCCTGGGGACTAGGTGCAAAGGCAAGGCAGGAGTGGAGCTGAGGCCAGGAAGGCGCCAGGAGCGTCTGCCTGTCTGGCGCAGCCTGCTCCTTCCCGGGCAGGAAGCCTAGCAGCGAGGCAAGTCTGGGCAAGGCTCGCCCAGGGCAGAGCAGCCTCACGCCAGCAACTCTGCCAGATCGGGCCTCTGAGCAGAGCTGGAGCTCTGCCGTACTGGAGGCTCACTGGGCTCCGCCCAAGGAGTGAGTGCAGACGCACGCAGCTGGGCTGCCTCCTCTTCTCCCGAGGAGGCTCGCTTCCCGCATGCTGTGCACTAGGCTTCCAGGCGGGGGCGCCCCGCGCCCCCTACAGGTCTTGGCTCAGGGGCTGCTTCCCTGGAGCTGGGGCTGCCGGCGGGAGCCCAGACACGCAGGGGCAGGCCCCACCACCTGCACACGTCTCTGCCGGGGAGCAGAGCGCTAGGGACATGACGTCTGTCAGGCACCTTCTGGGCGCCCACGGAGTCAGCCTCCGGGAGTGTGGGGCTGCAGACCACAGCCAGGGGACCTGGGAGCCTTGTGCTCTCCGTGCGGCGCTGAGTCTGGGCGGCCAAGCAACGGCTGGAGGAGCCCTGCACTTGCCCTCCCCTCCCCTCTACGAGAGGCCTCCCTGCTGGAGGGCTTGGCAGTGTGCAAGCCACCGGCTCCTAAGCCTTCCCCAAGGACGCCCGGGGCCTAGATGCAAAGGCAAGGCAGGAGTGGAGCTGAGGCCAGGAAGGCGCCAGTGGCCTCTCCCAGCATCGCACAGCCTGCTCCTTCTTGGGCAGCAAGCCTAGCCGCGAGGCAAGCCTGCGCAAGTCTCGCCCAGGGCAGAGCAGCCTCGCGCAAGGCACTTGACTAGATCCGGCCTCTGAGCAGAGCTGGAGCTCTGCCGTCCTGGAGGCACACTCGGCTCGGCCCAAGCAGGGATTGCAGCTGCACGCGGCTTGGCTCCCTCGACTCTTCCCAAGGAGGCTCGCTTCCAAGCGGACTGTGCACTTGGCTTCCAGGCAGGGACGCCCCGCGCCTCCTGCAGGTCTTGGCACAGGGGCTGCTTCCCCTGAGCGGAGGCTGTGGGCGGCAGCCCAGACACGCAGGGGCAGGCCCCAACCACCTGCACACGTCTCTGCTGGTGGGGAGAGCACTAGGGAAATGACATCTGTCAGGCACCTTCTGGGCGCTCACGGAGTCAGCCTCCGGGTGTGTGGGGCTGCAGACCACAGCCAGGGGCCCTGGGAAGCCTGGTGCTCTCCGTGCTGTGCTGAGTCTGGGCGGCCAAGCGACCGCTGGAGGAGCCCTGCACTTGCCATTCCCTTCCCTATGACAGAGCTCTCACGGCTGCAGGGCTTGGCAGCGTGCACCCCACCGGCCCCTAAGCCCTCCGCAAGGACGCCTGGGGACTAGGTGCAAAGGCAAGGCAGGAGTGGAGCTGAGGCCAGGAAGGCGCCAGGAGCGTCTGCCTGTCTGGCGCAGCCTGCTCCTTCCCGGGCAGGAAGCCTAGCAGCGAGGCAAGTCTGGGCAAGGCTCGCCCAGGGCAGAGCAGCCTCACGCCAGCCACTCTGCCAGATCGGGCCTCTGAGCAGAGCTGGAGCTCTGCCGTACTGGAGGCTCACTGGGCTCCGCCCAAGGAGTGAGTGCAGACGCACGCAGCTGGGCTGCCTCCTCTTCTCCCGAGGAGGCTCGCTTCCCGCATGCTGTGCGCTAGGCTTCCAGGCGGGGGCGCCCCGCGCCCCCTACAGGTCTTGGCTCAGGGGCTGCTTCCCTGGAGCTGGGGCTGCCGGCGGGAGCCCAGACACGCAGGGGCAGGCCCCACCACCTGCACACGTCTCTGCCGGGGAGCAGAGCGCTAGGGACATGACGTCTGTCAGGCACCTTCTGGGCGCCCACGGAGTCAGCCTCCGGGAGTGTGGGGCTGCAGACCACAGCCAGGGGACCTGGGAGCCTTGTGCTCTCCGTGCGGCGCTGAGTCTGGGCGGCCAAGCAACCGCTGGTGGAGCCCTGCACTTGCCCTCCCCTCCCCTCTACGAGAGGCCTCACTGCTGGAGGGCTCGGCAGTGTGCAAGCCACCGGCTCCTAAGCCTTCCCCAAGGACGCCCGGGGCCTAGATGCAAAGGCAAGGCAGGAGTGGAGCTGAGGCCAGGAAGGCGCCAGTGGCCTCTCCCAGCATCGCACAGCCTGCTCCTTCCCGGGCAGCAAGCCTAGCAGCGAGGCAAGCCTGGGCAAGTCTCGCCCAGGGCAGAGCAGCCTCGCGCAAGGCACTTGACTAGATCCGGCCTCTGAGCAGAGCTGGAGCTCTGCCGTCCTGGAGGCACACTCGGCTCGGCCCAAGCAGGGCTTGCAGCTGCACGCGGCTTGGCTCCCTCGACTCTTCCCAAGGAGGCTCGCTTCCAAGCGGACCGTGCACTTGGCTTCCAGGCAGGGACGCCCCGCGCCTCCTGCAGGTCTTGGCACAGGGGCTGCTTCCCCTGAGCGGAGGCTGTGGGCGGCAGCCCAGACACGCAGGGGCAGGCCCCAACCACCTGCACACGTCTCTGCTGGTGGGGAGAGCACTAGGGAAATGACGTCTGTCAGGCACCTTCTGGGCGCTCACGGAGTCAGCCTCCGGGTGTGTGGGGCTGCAGACCACAGCCAGGGGCCCTGGGAAGCCTGGTGCTCTCCGTGCTGTGCTGAGTCTGGGCGGCCAAGCGACCGCTGGAGGAGCCCTGCACTTGCCATTCCCTTCCCTATGACAGAGCTCTCACGGCTGCAGGGCTTGGCAGCGTGCACCCCACCGGCCCCTAAGCCCTCCGCAAGGACGCCTGGGGACTAGGTGCAAAGGCAAGGCAGGAGTGGAGCTGAGGCCAGGAAGGCGCCAGGAGCGTCTGCCTGTCTGGCGCAGCCTGCTCCTTCCCGGGCAGGAAGCCTAGCAGCGAGGCAAGTCTGGGCAAGGCTCGCCCAGGGCAGAGCAGCCTCACGCCAGCAACTCTGCCAGATCGGGCCTCTGAGCAGAGCTGGAGCTCTGCCGTACTGGAGGCTCACTGGGCTCCGCCCAAGGAGTGAGTGCAGACGCACGCAGCTGGGCTGCCTCCTCTTCTCCCGAGGAGGCTCGCTTCCCGCATGCTGTGCGCTAGGCTTCCAGGCGGGGGCGCCCCGCGCCCCCTACAGGTCTTGGCTCAGGGGCTGCTTCCCTGGAGCTGGGGCTGCCGGCGGGAGCCCAGACACGCAGGGGCAGGCCCCACCACCTGCACACGTCTCTGCCGGGGAGCAGAGCGCTAGGGACATGACGTCTGTCAGGCACCTTCTGGGCGCCCACGGAGTCAGCCTCCAGGAGTGTGGGGCTGCAGACCACAGCCAGGGGACCTGGGAGCCTTGTGCTCTCCGTGCGGCGCTGAGTCTGGGCGGCCAAGCAACCGCTGGTGGAGCCCTGCACTTGCCCTCCCCTCCCCTCTACGAGAGGCCTCACTGCTGGAGGGCTCGGCAGTGTGCAAGCCACCGGCTCCTAAGCCTTCCCCAAGGACGCCCGGGGCCTAGATGCAAAGGCAAGGCAGGAGTGGAGCTGAGGCCAGGAAGGCGCCAGTGGCCTCTCCCAGCATCGCACAGCCTGCTCCTTCCCGGGCAGCAAGCCTAGCAGCGAGGCAAGCCTGGGCAAGTCTCGCCCAGGGCAGAGCAGCCTCGCGCAAGGCACTTGACTAGATCCGGCCTCTGAGCAGAGCTGGAGCTCTGCCGTCCTGGAGGCACACTCGGCTCGGCCCAAGCAGGGCTTGCAGCTGCACGCGGCTTGGCTCCCTCGACTCTTCCCAAGGAGGCTCGCTTCCAAGCGGACCGTGCACTTGGCTTCCAGGCAGGGACGCCCCGCGCCTCCTGCAGGTCTTGGCACAGGGGCTGCTTCCCCTGAGCGGAGGCTGTGGGCGGCAGCCCAGACACGCAGGGGCAGGCCCCAAACACCTGCTCACGTCTCTGCTGGTGGGGAGAGCACTAGGGAAATGACGTCTGTCAGGCACCTTCTGGGCGCTCACGGAGTCAGCCTCCGGGTGTGTGGGGCTGCAGACCACAGCCAGGGGCCCTGGGAAGCCTGGTGCTCTCCGTGCTGTGCTGAGTCTGGGCGGCCAAGCGACCGCTGGAGGAGCCCTGCACTTGCCATTCCCTTCCCTATGACAGAGCTCTCACGGCTGCAGGGCTTGGCAGCGTGCACCCCACCGGCCCCTAAGCCCTCCGCAAGGACGCCTGGGGACTAGGTGCAAAGGCAAGGCAGGAGTGGAGCTGAGGCCAGGAAGGCGCCAGGAGCGTCTGCCTGTCTGGCGCAGCCTGCTCCTTCCCGGGCAGGAAGCCTAGCAGCGAGGCAAGTCTGGGCAAGGCTCGCCCAGGGCAGAGCAGCCTCACGCCAGCAACTCTGCCAGATCGGGCCTCTGAGCAGAGCTGGAGCTCTGCCGTACTGGAGGCTCACTGGGCTCCGCCCAAGGAGTGAGTGCAGACGCACGCAGCTGGGCTGCCTCCTCTTCTCCCGAGGAGGCTCGCTTCCCGCATGCTGTGCACTAGGCTTCCAGGCGGGGGCGCCCCGCGCCCCCTACAGGTCTTGGCTCAGGGGCTGCTTCCCTGGAGCTGGGGCTGCCGGCGGGAGCCCAGACACGCAGGGGCAGGCCCCACCACCTGCACACGTCTCTGCCGGGGAGCAGAGCGCTAGGGACATGACGTCTGTCAGGCACCTTCTGGGCGCCCACGGAGTCAGCCTCCGGGAGTGTGGGGCTGCAGACCACAGCCAGGGGACCTGGGAGCCTTGTGCTCTCCGTGCGGCGCTGAGTCTGGGCGGCCAAGCAACGGCTGGAGGAGCCCTGCACTTGCCCTCCCCTCCCCTCTACGAGAGGCCTCCCTGCTGGAGGGCTTGGCAGTGTGCAAGCCACCGGCTCCTAAGCCTTCCCCAAGGACGCCCGGGGCCTAGATGCAAAGGCAAGGCAGGAGTGGAGCTGAGGCCAGGAAGGCGCCAGTGGCCTCTCCCAGCATCGCACAGCCTGCTCC
Source organism: Budorcas taxicolor (assembly GCF_023091745.1). Lineage (NCBI taxonomy): Eukaryota > Metazoa > Chordata > Mammalia > Artiodactyla > Bovidae > Budorcas > Budorcas taxicolor. The sequence continues at coordinate 16,071 of NW_026292133.1, read as the reverse complement.
TTCTTGGGCAGCAAGCCTAGCCGCGAGGCAAGCCTGCGCAAGTCTCGCCCAGGGCAGAGCAGCCTCGCGCAAGGCACTTGACTAGATCCGGCCTCTGAGCAGAGCTGGAGCTCTGCCGTCCTGGAGGCACACTCGGCTCGGCCCAAGCAGGGATTGCAGCTGCACGCGGCTTGGCTCCCTCGACTCTTCCCAAGGAGGCTCGCTTCCAAGCGGACTGTGCACTTGGCTTCCAGGCAGGGACGCCCCGCGCCTCCTGCAGGTCTTGGCACAGGGGCTGCTTCCCCTGAGCGGAGGCTGTGGGCGGCAGCCCAGACACGCAGGGGCAGGCCCCAACCACCTGCACACGTCTCTGCTGGTGGGGAGAGCACTAGGGAAATGACGTCTGTCAGGCACCTTCTGGGCGCTCACGGAGTCAGCCTCCGGGTGTGTGGGGCTGCAGACCACAGCCAGGGGCCCTGGGAAGCCTGGTGCTCTCCGTGCTGTGCTGAGTCTGGGCGGCCAAGCGACCGCTGGAGGAGCCCTGCACTTGCCATTCCCTTCCCTATGACAGAGCTCTCACGGCTGCAGGGCTTGGCAGCGTGCACCCCACCGGCCCCTAAGCCCTCCGCAAGGACGCCTGGGGACTAGGTGCAAAGGCAAGGCAGGAGTGGAGCTGAGGCCAGGAAGGCGCCAGGAGCGTCTGCCTGTCTGGCGCAGCCTGCTCCTTCCCGGGCAGGAAGCCTAGCAGCGAGGCAAGTCTGGGCAAGGCTCGCCCAGGGCAGAGCAGCCTCACGCCAGCAACTCTGCCAGATCGGGCCTCTGAGCAGAGCTGGAGCTCTGCCGTACTGGAGGCTCACTGGGCTCCGCCCAAGGAGTGAGTGCAGACGCACGCAGCTGGGCTGCCTCCTCTTCTCCCGAGGAGGCTCGCTTCCCGCATGCTGTGCACTAGGCTTCCAGGCGGGGGCGCCCCGCGCCCCCTACAGGTCTTGGCTCAGGGGCTGCTTCCCTGGAGCTGGGGCTGCCGGCGGGAGCCCAGACACGCAGGGGCAGGCCCCACCACCTGCACACGTCTCTGCCGGGGAGCAGAGCGCTAGGGACATGACGTCTGTCAGGCACCTTCTGGGCGCCCACGGAGTCAGCCTCCGGGAGTGTGGGGCTGCAGACCACAGCCAGGGGACCTGGGAGCCTTGTGCTCTCCGTGCGGCGCTGAGTCTGGGCGGCCAAGCAACCGCTGGTGGAGCCCTGCACTTGCCCTCCCCTCCCCTCTACGAGAGGCCTCACTGCTGGAGGGCTCGGCAGTGTGCAAGCCACCGGCTCCTAAGCCTTCCCCAAGGACGCCCGGGGCCTAGATGCAAAGGCAAGGCAGGAGTGGAGCTGAGGCCAGGAAGGCGCCAGTGGCCTCTCCCAGCATCGCACAGCCTGCTCCTTCCCGGGCAGCAAGCCTAGCAGCGAGGCAAGCCTGGGCAAGTCTCGCCCAGGGCAGAGCAGCCTCGCGCAAGGCACTTGACTAGATCCGGCCTCTGAGCAGAGCTGGAGCTCTGCCGTCCTGGAGGCACACTCGGCTCGGCCCAAGCAGGGCTTGCAGCTGCACGCGGCTTGGCTCCCTCGACTCTTCCCAAGGAGGCTCGCTTCCAAGCGGACCGTGCACTTGGCTTCCAGGCAGGGACGCCCCGCGCCTCCTGCAGGTCTTGGCACAGGGGCTGCTTCCCCTGAGCGGAGGCTGTGGGCGGCAGCCCAGACACGCAGGGGCAGGCCCCAACCACCTGCACACGTCTCTGCTGGTGGGGAGAGCACTAGGGAAATGACGTCTGTCAGGCACCTTCTGGGCGCTCACGGAGTCAGCCTCCGGGTGTGTGGGGCTGCAGACCACAGCCAGGGGCCCTGGGAAGCCTGGTGCTCTCCGTGCTGTGCTGAGTCTGGGCGGCCAAGCGACCGCTGGAGGAGCCCTGCACTTGCCATTCCCTTCCCTATGACAGAGCTCTCACGGCTGCAGGGCTTGGCAGCATGCACCCCACCGGCCCCTAAGCCCTCCGCAAGGACGCCTGGGGACTAGGTGCAAAGGCAAGGCAGGAGTGGAGCTGAGGCCAGGAAGGCGCCAGGAGCGTCTGCCTGTCTGGCGCAGCCTGCTCCTTCCCGGGCAGGAAGCCTAGCAGCGAGGCAAGTCTGGGCAAGGCTCGCCCAGGGCAGAGCAGCCTCACGCCAGCAACTCTGCCAGATCGGGCCTCTGAGCAGAGCTGGAGCTCTGCCGTACTGGAGGCTCACTGGGCTCCGCCCAAGGAGTGAGTGCAGACGCACGCAGCTGGGCTGCCTCCTCTTCTCCCGAGGAGGCTCGCTTCCCGCATGCTGTGCGCTAGGCTTCCAGGCGGGGGCGCCCCGCGCCCCCTACAGGTCTTGGCTCAGGGGCTGCTTCCCTGAGGCTGGGGCTGCCGGCGGGAGCCCAGACACGCAGGGGCAGGCCCCACCACCTGCACACGTCTCTGCCGGGGAGCAGAGCGCTAGGGACATGACGTCTGTCAGGCACCTTCTGGGCGCCCACGGAGTCAGCCTCCGGGAGTGTGGGGCTGCAGACCACAGCCAGGGGACCTGGGAGCCTTGTGCTCTCCGTGCGGCGCTGAGTCTGGGCGGCCAAGCAACCGCTGGTGGAGCCCTGCACTTGCCCTCCCCTCCCCTCTACGAGAGGCCTCACTGCTGGAGGGCTCGGCAGTGTGCAAGCCACCGGCTCCTAAGCCTTCCCCAAGGACGCCCGGGGCCTAGATGCAAAGGAAAGGCAGGAGTGGAGCTGAGGCCAGGAAGGCGCCAGTGGCCTCTCCCAGCATCGCACAGCCTGCTCCTTCCCGGGCAGCAAGCCTAGCAGCGAGGCAAGCCTGGGCAAGTCTCGCCCAGGGCAGAGCAGCCTCGCGCAAGGCACTTGACTAGATCCGGCCTCTGAGCAGAGCTGGAGCTCTGCCGTCCTGGAGGCACACTCGGCTCGGCCCAAGCAGGGCTTGCAGCTGCACGCGGCTTGGCTCCCTCGACTCTTCCCAAGGAGGCTCGCTTCCAAGCGGACCGTGCACTTGGCTTCCAGGCAGGGACGCCCCGCGCCTCCTGCAGGTCTTGGCACAGGGGCTGCTTCCCCTGAGCGGAGGCTGTGGGCGGCAGCCCAGACACGCAGGGGCAGGCCCCAACCACCTGCACACGTCTCTGCTGGTGGGGAGAGCACTAGGGAAATGACATCTGTCAGGCACCTTCTGGGCGCTCACGGAGTCAGCCTCCGGGTGTGTGGGGCTGCAGACCACAGCCAGGGGCCCTGGGAAGCCTGGTGCTCTCCGTGCTGTGCTGAGTCTGGGCGGCCAAGCGACCGCTGGAGGAGCCCTGCACTTGCCATGCCCTTCCCTATGACAGAGCTCTCACGGCTGGAGGGCTTGGCAGCGTGCACCCCACCGGCCCCTAAGCCCTCCGCAAGGACGCCTGGGGACTAGGTGCAAAGGCAAGGCAGGAGTGGAGCTGAGGCCAGGAAGGCGCCAGGAGCGTCTGCCTGTCTGGCGCAGCCTGCTCCTTCCCGGGCAGGAAGCCTAGCAGCGAGGCAAGTCTGGGCAAGGCTCGCCCAGGGCAGAGCAGCCTCACGCCAGCCACTCTGCCAGATCGGGCCTCTGAGCAGAGCTGGAGCTCTGCCGTACTGGAGGCTCACTGGGCTCCGCCCAAGGAGTGAGTGCAGACGCACGCAGCTGGGCTGCCTCCTCTTCCCCCGAGGAGGCTCGCTTCCCGCATGCTGTGCACTAGGCTTCCAGGCGGGGGCGCCCCGCGCCCCCTACAGCTCTTGGCTCAGGGGCTGCTTCCCTGGAGCTGGGGCTGCCGGCGGGAGCCCAGACACGCAGGGGCAGGCCCCACCACCTGCACACGTCTCTGCTGGGGAGCAGAGCGCTAGGGACATGACGTCTGTCAGGCACCTTCTGGGCGCCCACGGAGTCAGCCTCCGGGAGTGTGGGGCTGCAGACCACAGCCAGGGGACCTGGGAGCCTTGTGCTCTCCGTGCGGCGCTGAGTCTGGGCGGCCAAGCAACCGCTGGTGGAGCCCTGCACTTGCCCTCCCCTCCCCTCTACGAGAGGCCTCACTGCTGGAGGGCTTGGCAGTGTGCAAGCCACCGGCTCCTAAGCCTTCCCCAAGGACGCCCGGGGCCTAGATGCAAAGGCAAGGCAGGAGTGGAGCTGAGGCCAGGAAGGCGCCAGGGGCCTCTCCCAGCATCGCACAGCCTGCTCCTTCCCGGGCAGCAAGCCTAGCAGCGAGGCAAGCCTGGGCAAGTCTCGCCCAGGGCAGAGCAGCCTCGCGCAAGGCACTTGACTGGATCCGGCCTCTGAGCAGAGCTGGAGCTCTGCCGTCCTGGAGGCACACTCGGCTCGGCCCAAGCAGGGATTGCAGCTGCACGCGGCTTGGCTCCCTCGACTCTTCCCAAGGAGGCTCGCTTCCAAGCGGACCGTGCACTTGGCTTCCAGGCAGGGACGCCCCGCGCCTCCTGCAGGTCTTGGCACAGGGGCTGCTTCCCCTGAGCGGAGGCTGTGGGCGGCAGCCCAGACACGCAGGGGCAGGCCCCAACCACCTGCCCACGTCTCTGCTGGTGGGGAGAGCACTAGGGAAATGACGTCTGTCAGGCACCTTCTGGGCGCTCACGGAGTCAGCCTCCGGGTGTGTGGGGCTGCAGACCACAGCCGGGGGCCCTGGGGAAGCCTGGTGCTCTCCGTGCTGTGCTGAGTCTGGGCGGCCAAGCGACCGCTGGAGGAGCCCTGCACTTGCCATGCCCTTCCCTATGACAGAGCTCTCACGGCTGGAGGGCTTGGCAGCGTGCACCCCACCGGCCCCTAAGCCCTCCGCAAGGACGCCTGGGGACTAGGTGCAAAGGCAAGGCAGGAGTGGAGCTGAGGCCAGGAAGGCGCCAGGAGCGTCTGCCTGTCTGGCGCAGCCTGCTCCTTCCCGGGCAGGAAGCCTAGCAGCGAGGCAAGTCTGGGCAAGGCTCGCCCAGGGCAGAGCAGCCTCACGCCAGCCACTCTGCCAGATCGGGCCTCTGAGCAGAGCTGGAGCTCTGCCGTACTGGAGGCTCACTGGGCTCCGCCCAAGGAGTGAGTGCAGACGCACGCAGCTGGGCTGCCTCCTCTTCCCCCGAGGAGGCTCGCTTCCCGCATGCTGTGCACTAGGCTTCCAGGCGGGGGCGCCCCGCGCCCCCTACAGCTCTTGGCTCAGGGGCTGCTTCCCTGGAGCTGGGGCTGCCGGCGGGAGCCCAGACACGCAGGGGCAGGCCCCACCACCTGCACACGTCTCTGCTGGGGAGCAGAGCGCTAGGGACATGACGTCTGTCAGGCACCTTCTGGGCGCCCACGGAGTCAGCCTCCGGGAGTGTGGGGCTGCAGACCACAGCCAGGGGACCTGGGAGCCTTGTGCTCTCCGTGCGGCGCTGAGTCTGGGCGGCCAAGCAACCGCTGGTGGAGCCCTGCACTTGCCCTCCCCTCCCCTCTACGAGAGGCCTCACTGCTGGAGGGCTTGGCAGTGTGCAAGCCACCGGCTCCTAAGCCTTCCCCAAGGACGCCCGGGGCCTAGATGCAAAGGCAAGGCAGGAGTGGAGCTGAGGCCAGGAAGGCGCCAGGGGCCTCTCCCAGCATCGCACAGCCTGCTCCTTCCCGGGCAGCAAGCCTAGCAGCGAGGCAAGCCTGGGCAAGTCTCGCCCAGGGCAGAGCAGCCTCGCGCAAGGCACTTGACTGGATCCGGCCTCTGAGCAGAGCTGGAGCTCTGCCGTCCTGGAGGCACACTCGGCTCGGCCCAAGCAGGGATTGCAGCTGCACGCGGCTTGGCTCCCTCGACTCTTCCCAAGGAGGCTCGCTTCCAAGCGGACCGTGCACTTGGCTTCCAGGCAGGGACGCCCCGCGCCTCCTGCAGGTCTTGGCACAGGGGCTGCTTCCCCTGAGCGGAGGCTGTGGGCGGCAGCCCAGACACGCAGGGGCAGGCCCCAACCACCTGCCCACGTCTCTGCTGGTGGGGAGAGCACTAGGGAAATGACGTCTGTCAGGCACCTTCTGGGCGCTCACGGAGTCAGCCTCCGGGTGTGTGGGGCTGCAGACCACAGCCGGGGGCCCTGGGGAAGCCTGGTGCTCTCCGTGCTGTGCTGAGTCTGGGCGGCCAAGCGACCGCTGGAGGAGCCCTGCACTTGCCATGCCCTTCCCTATGACAGAGCTCTCACGGCTGGAGGGCTTGGCAGCGTGCACCCCACCGGCCCCTAAGCCCTCCGCAAGGACGCCTGGGGACTAGGTGCAAAGGCAAGGCAGGAGTGGAGCTGAGGCCAGGAAGGCGCCAGGAGCGTCTGCCTGTCTGGCGCAGCCTGCTCCTTCCCGGGCAGGAAGCCTAGCAGCGAGGCAAGTCTGGGCAAGGCTCGCCCAGGGCAGAGCAGCCTCACGCCAGCCACTCTGCCAGATCGGGCCTCTGAGCAGAGCTGGAGCTCTGCCGTACTGGAGGCTCACTGGGCTCCGCCCAAGGAGTGAGTGCAGACGCACGCAGCTGGGCTGCCTCCTCTTCCCCCGAGGAGGCTCGCTTCCCGCATGCTGTGCACTAGGCTTCCAGGCGGGGGCGCCCCGCGCCCCCTACAGCTCTTGGCTCAGGGGCTGCTTCCCTGGAGCTGGGGCTGCCGGCGGGAGCCCAGACACGCAGGGGCAGGCCCCACCACCTGCACACGTCTCTGCTGGGGAGCAGAGCGCTAGGGACATGACGTCTGTCAGGCACCTTCTGGGCGCCCACGGAGTCAGCCTCCGGGAGTGTGGGGCTGCAGACCACAGCCAGGGGACCTGGGAGCCTTGTGCTCTCCGTGCGGCGCCGAGTCTGGGCGGCCAAGCAACCGCTGGTGGAGCCCTGCACTTGCCCTCCCCTCCCCTCTACGAGAGGCCTCACTGCTGGAGGGCTTGGCAGTGTGCAAGCCACCGGCTCCTAAGCCTTCCCCAAGGACGCCCGGGGCCTAGATGCAAAGGCAAGGCAGGAGTGGAGCTGAGGCCAGGAAGGCGCCAGGGGCCTCTCCCAGCATCGCACAGCCTGCTCCTTCCCGGGCAGCAAGCCTAGCAGCGAGGCAAGCCTGGGCAAGTCTCGCCCAGGGCAGAGCAGCCTCGCGCAAGGCACTTGACTGGATCCGGCCTCTGAGCAGAGCTGGAGCTCTGCCGTCCTGGAGGCACACTCGGCTCGGCCCAAGCAGGGATTGCAGCTGCACGCGGCTTGGCTCCCTCGACTCTTCCCAAGGAGGCTCGCTTCCAAGCGGACCGTGCACTTGGCTTCCAGGCAGGGACGCCCCGCGCCTCCTGCAGGTCTTGGCACAGGGGCTGCTTCCCCTGAGCGGAGGCTGTGGGCGGCAGCCCAGACACGCAGGGGCAGGCCCCAACCACCTGCCCACGTCTCTGCTGGTGGGGAGAGCACTAGGGAAATGACGTCTGTCAGGCACCTTCTGGGCGCTCACGGAGTCAGCCTCCGGGTGTGTGGGGCTGCAGACCACAGCCGGGGGCCCTGGGGAAGCCTGGTGCTCTCCGTGCTGTGCTGAGTCTGGGCGGCCAAGCGACCGCTGGAGGAGCCCTGCACTTGCCATGCCCTTCCCTATGACAGAGCTCTCACGGCTGGAGGGCTTGGCAGCGTGCACCCCACCGGCCCCTAAGCCCTCCGCAAGGACGCCTGGGGACTAGGTGCAAAGGCAAGGCAGGAGTGGAGCTGAGGCCAGGAAGGCGCCAGGAGCGTCTGCCTGTCTGGCGCAGCCTGCTCCTTCCCGGGCAGGAAGCCTAGCAGCGAGGCAAGTCTGGGCAAGGCTCGCCCAGGGCAGAGCAGCCTCACACCAGCCACTCTGCCAGATCGGGCCTCTGAGCAGAGCTGGAGCTCTGCCGTACTGGAGGCTCACTGGGCTCCGCCCAAGGAGTGAGTGCAGACGCACGCAGCTGGGCTGCCTCCTCTTCTCCCGAGGAGGCTCGCTTCCCGCATGCTGTGCACTAGGCTTCCAGGCGGGGGCGCCCCGCGCCCCCTACAGCTCTTGGCTCAGGGGCTGCTTCCCTGGAGCTGGGGCTGCCGGCGGGAGCCCAGACACGCAGGGGCAGGCCCCACCACCTGCACACGTCTCTGCTGGGGAGCAGAGCGCTAGGGACATGACGTCTGTCAGGCACCTTCTGGGCGCCCACGGAGTCAGCCTCCGGGAGTGTGGGGCTGCAGACCACAGCCAGGGGACCTGGGAGCCTTGTGCTCTCCGTGCGGCGCCGAGTCTGGGCGGCCAAGCAACCGCTGGTGGAGCCCTGCACTTGCCCTCCCCTCCCCTCTACGAGAGGCCTCACTGCTGGAGGGCTTGGCAGTGTGCAAGCCACCGGCTCCTAAGCCTTCCCCAAGGACGCCCGGGGCCTAGATGCAAAGGCAAGGCAGGAGTGGAGCTGAGGCCAGGAAGGCGCCAGGGGCCTCTCCCAGCATCGCACAGCCTGCTCCTTCCCGGGCAGCAAGCCTAGCAGCGAGGCAAGCCTGGGCAAGTCTCGCCCAGGGCAGAGCAGCCTCGCGCAAGGCACTTGACTGGATCCGGCCTCTGAGCAGAGCTGGAGCTCTGCCGTCCTGGAGGCACACTCGGCTCGGCCCAAGCAGGGATTGCAGCTGCACGCGGCTTGGCTCCCTCGACTCTTCCCAAGGAGGCTCGCTTCCAAGCGGACCGTGCACTTGGCTTCCAGGCAGGGACGCCCCGCGCCTCCTGCAGGTCTTGGCACAGGGGCTGCTTCCCCTGAGCGGAGGCTGTGGGCGGCAGCCCAGACACGCAGGGGCAGGCCCCAACCACCTGCCCACGTCTCTGCTGGTGGGGAGAGCACTAGGGAAATGACGTCTGTCAGGCACCTTCTGGGCGCTCACGGAGTCAGCCTCCGGGTGTGTGGGGCTGCAGACCACAGCCGGGGGCCCTGGGGAAGCCTGGTGCTCTCCGTGCTGTGCTGAGTCTGGGCGGCCAAGCGACCGCTGGAGGAGCCCTGCACTTGCCATGCCCTTCCCTATGACAGAGCTCTCACGGCTGGAGGGCTTGGCAGCGTGCACCCCACCGGCCCCTAAGCCCTCCGCAAGGACGCCTGGGGACTAGGTGCAAAGGCAAGGCAGGAGTGGAGCTGAGGCCAGGAAGGCGCCAGGAGCGTCTGCCTGTCTGGCGCAGCCTGCTCCTTCCCGGGCAGGAAGCCTAGCAGCGAGGCAAGTCTGGGCAAGGCTCGCCCAGGGCAGAGCAGCCTCACGCCAGCCACTCTGCCAGATCGGGCCTCTGAGCAGAGCTGGAGCTCTGCCGTACTGGAGGCTCACTGGGCTCCGCCCAAGGAGTGAGTGCGGACGCACGCAGCTGGGCTGCCTCCTCTTCTCCCGAGGAGGCTCGCTTCCCGCATGCTGTGCACTAGGCTTCCAGGCGGGGGCGCCCCGCGCCCCCTACAGGTCTTGGCTCAGGGGCTGCTTCCCTGGAGCTGGGGCTGCCGGCGGGAGCCCAGACACGCAGGGGCAGGCCCCACCACCTGCACACGTCTCTGCTGGGGAGCAGAGCGCTAGGGACATGACGTCTGTCAGGCACCTTCTGGGCGCCCACGGAGTCAGCCTCCGGGAGTGTGGGGCTGCAGACCACAGCCAGGGGACCTGGGAGCCTTGTGCTCTCCGTGCGGCGCCGAGTCTGGGCGGCCAAGCAACCGCTGGTGGAGCCCTGCACTTGCCCTCCCCTCCCCTCTACGAGAGGCCTCACTGCTGGAGGGCTTGGCAGTGTGCAAGCCACCGGCTCCTAAGCCTTCCCCAAGGACGCCCGGGGCCTAGATGCAAAGGCAAGGCAGGAGTGGAGCTGAGGCCAGGAAGGCGCCAGGGGCCTCTCCCAGCATCGCACAGCCTGCTCCTTCCCGGGCAGCAAGCCTAGCAGCGAGGCAAGCCTGGGCAAGTCTCGCCCAGGGCAGAGCAGCCTCGCGCAAGGCACTTGACTGGATCCGGCCTCTGAGCAGAGCTGGAGCTCTGCCGTCCTGGAGGCACACTCGGCTCGGCCCAAGCAGGGATTGCAGCTGCACGCGGCTTGGCTCCCTCGACTCTTCCCAAGGAGGCTCGCTTCCAAGCGGACCGTGCACTTGGCTTCCAGGCAGGGACGCCCCGCGCCTCCTGCAGGTCTTGGCACAGGGGCTGCTTCCCCTGAGCGGAGGCTGTGGGCGGCAGCCCAGACACGCAGGGGCAGGCCCCAACCACCTGCCCACGTCTCTGCTGGTGGGGAGAGCACTAGGGAAATGACGTCTGTCAGGCACCTTCTGGGCGCTCACGGAGTCAGCCTCCGGGTGTGTGGGGCTGCAGACCACAGCCGGGGGCCCTGGGGAAGCCTGGTGCTCTCCGTGCTGTGCTGAGTCTGGGCGGCCAAGCGACCGCTGGAGGAGCCCTGCACTTGCCATGCCCTTCCCTATGACAGAGCTCTCACGGCTGGAGGGCTTGGCAGCGTGCACCCCACCGGCCCCTAAGCCCTCCGCAAGGACGCCTGGGGACTAGGTGCAAAGGCAAGGCAGGAGTGGAGCTGAGGCCAGGAAGGCGCCAGGAGCGTCTGCCTGTCTGGCGCAGCCTGCTCCTTCCCGGGCAGGAAGCCTAGCAGCGAGGCAAGTCTGGGCAAGGCTCGCCCAGGGCAGAGCAGCCTCACGCCAGCCACTCTGCCAGATCGGGCCTCTGAGCAGAGCTGGAGCTCTGCCGTACTGGAGGCTCACTGGGCTCCGCCCAAGGAGTGAGTGCAGACGCACGCAGCTGGGCTGCCTCCTCTTCTCCCGAGGAGGCTCGCTTCCCGCATGCTGTGCACTAGGCTTCCAGGCGGGGGCGCCCCGCGCCCCCTACAGGTCTTGGCTCAGGGGCTGCTTCCCTGGAGCTGGGGCTGCCGGCGGGAGCCCAGACACGCAGGGGCAGGCCCCACCACCTGCACACGTCTCTGCTGGGGAGCAGAGCGCTAGGGACATGACGTCTGTCAGGCACCTTCTGGGCGCCCACGGAGTCAGCCTCCGGGAGTGTGGGGCTGCAGACCACAGCCAGGGGACCTGGGAGCCTTGTGCTCTCCGTGCGGCGCCGAGTCTGGGCGGCCAAGCAACCGCTGGTGGAGCCCTGCACTTGCCCTCCCCTCCCCTCTACGAGAGGCCTCACTGCTGGAGGGCTTGGCAGTGTGCAAGCCACCGGCTCCTAAGCCTTCCCCAAGGACGCCCGGGGCCTAGATGCAAAGGCAAGGCAGGAGTGGAGCTGAGGCCAGGAAGGCGCCAGGGGCCTCTCCCAGCATCGCACAGCCTGCTCCTTCCCGGGCAGCAAGCCTAGCAGCGAGGCAAGCCTGGGCAAGTCTCGCCCAGGGCAGAGCAGCCTCGCGCAAGGCACTTGACTGGATCCGGCCTCTGAGCAGAGCTGGAGCTCTGCCGTCCTGGAGGCACACTCGGCTCGGCCCAAGCAGGGATTGCAGCTGCACGCGGCTTGGCTCCCTCGACTCTTCCCAAGGAGGCTCGCTTCCAAGCGGACCGTGCACTTGGCTTCCAGGCAGGGACGCCCCGCGCCTCCTGCAGGTCTTGGCACAGGGGCTGCTTCCCCTGAGCGGAGGCTGTGGGCGGCAGCCCAGACACGCAGGGGCAGGCCCCAACCACCTGCCCACGTCTCTGCTGGTGGGGAGAGCACTAGGGAAATGACGTCTGTCAGGCACCTTCTGGGCGCTCACGGAGTCAGCCTCCGGGTGTGTGGGGCTGCAGACCACAGCCGGGGGCCCTGGGGAAGCCTGGTGCTCTCCGTGCTGTGCTGAGTCTGGGCGGCCAAGCGACCGCTGGAGGAGCCCTGCACTTGCCATGCCCTTCCCTATGACAGAGCTCTCACGGCTGGAGGGCTTGGCAGCGTGCACCCCACCGGCCCCTAAGCCCTCCGCAAGGACGCCTGGGGACTAGGTGCAAAGGCAAGGCAGGAGTGGAGCTGAGGCCAGGAAGGCGCCAGGAGCGTCTGCCTGTCTGGCGCAGCCTGCTCCTTCCCGGGCAGGAAGCCTAGCAGCGAGGCAAGTCTGGGCAAGGCTCGCCCAGGGCAGAGCAGCCTCACGCCAGCCACTCTGCCAGATCGGGCCTCTGAGCAGAGCTGGAGCTCTGCCGTACTGGAGGCTCACTGGGCTCCGCCCAAGGAGTGAGTGCGGACGCACGCAGCTGGGCTGCCTCCTCTTCTCCCGAGGAGGCTCGCTTCCCGCATGCTGTGCACTAGGCTTCCAGGCGGGGGCGCCCCGCGCCCCCTACAGCTCTTGGCTCAGGGGCTGCTTCCCTGGAGCTGGGGCTGCCGGCGGGAGCCCAGACACGCAGGGGCAGGCCCCACCACCTGCACACGTCTCTGCTGGGGAGCAGAGCGCTAGGGACATGACGTCTGTCAGGCACCTTCTGGGCGCCCACGGAGTCAGCCTCCGGGAGTGTGGGGCTGCAGACCACAGCCAGGGGACCTGGGAGCCTTGTGCTCTCCGTGCGGCGCCGAGTCTGGGCGGCCAAGCAACCGCTGGTGGAGCCCTGCACTTGCCCTCCCCTCCCCTCTACGAGAGGCCTCACTGCTGGAGGGCTTGGCAGTGTGCAAGCCACCGGCTCCTAAGCCTTCCCCAAGGACGCCCGGGGCCTAGATGCAAAGGCAAGGCAGGAGTGGAGCTGAGGCCAGGAAGGCGCCAGGGGCCTCTCCCAGCATCGCACAGCCTGCTCCTTCCCGGGCAGCAAGCCTAGCAGCGAGGCAAGCCTGGGCAAGTCTCGCCCAGGGCAGAGCAGCCTCGCGCAAGGCACTTGACTGGATCCGGCCTCTGAGCAGAGCTGGAGCTCTGCCGTCCTGGAGGCACACTCGGCTCGGCCCAAGCAGGGATTGCAGCTGCACGCGGCTTGGCTCCCTCGACTCTTCCCAAGGAGGCTCGCTTCCAAGCGGACCGTGCACTTGGCTTCCAGGCAGGGACGCCCCGCGCCTCCTGCAGGTCTTGGCACAGGGGCTGCTTCCCCTGAGCGGAGGCTGTGGGCGGCAGCCCAGACACGCAGGGGCAGGCCCCAACCACCTGCCCACGTCTCTGCTGGTGGGGAGAGCACTAGGGAAATGACGTCTGTCAGGCACCTTCTGGGCGCTCACGGAGTCAGCCTCCGGGTGTGTGGGGCTGCAGACCACAGCCGGGGGCCCTGGGGAAGCCTGGTGCTCTCCGTGCTGTGCTGAGTCTGGGCGGCCAAGCGACCGCTGGAGGAGCCCTGCACTTGCCATGCCCTTCCCTATGACAGAGCTCTCACGGCTGGAGGGCTTGGCAGCGTGCACCCCACCGGCCCCTAAGCCCTCCGCAAGGACGCCTGGGGACTAGGTGCAAAGGCAAGGCAGGAGTGGAGCTGAGGCCAGGAAGGCGCCAGGAGCGTCTGCCTGTCTGGCGCAGCCTGCTCCTTCCCGGGCAGGAAGCCTAGCAGCGAGGCAAGTCTGGGCAAGGCTCGCCCAGGGCAGAGCAGCCTCACGCCAGCCACTCTGCCAGATCGGGCCTCTGAGCAGAGCTGGAGCTCTGCCGTACTGGAGGCTCACTGGGCTCCGCCCAAGGAGTGAGTGCGGACGCACGCAGCTGGGCTGCCTCCTCTTCTCCCGAGGAGGCTCGCTTCCCGCATGCTGTGCACTAGGCTTCCAGGCGGGGGCGCCCCGCGCCCCCTACAGGTCTTGGCTCAGGGGCTGCTTCCCTGGAGCTGGGGCTGCCGGCGGGAGCCCAGACACGCAGGGGCAGGCCCCACCACCTGCACACGTCTCTGCTGGGGAGCAGAGCGCTAGGGACATGACGTCTGTCAGGCACCTTCTGGGCGCCCACGGAGTCAGCCTCCGGGAGTGTGGGGCTGCAGACCACAGCCAGGGGACCTGGGAGCCTTGTGCTCTCCGTGCGGCGCCGAGTCTGGGCGGCCAAGCAACCGCTGGTGGAGCCCTGCACTTGCCCTCCCCTCCCCTCTACGAGAGGCCTCACTGCTGGAGGGCTTGGCAGTGTGCAAGCCACCGGCTCCTAAGCCTTCCCCAAGGACGCCCGGGGCCTAGATGCAAAGGCAAGGCAGGAGTGGAGCTGAGGCCAGGAAGGCGCCAGGGGCCTCTCCCAGCATCGCACAGCCTGCTCCTTCCCGGGCAGCAAGCCTAGCAGCGAGGCAAGCCTGGGCAAGTCTCGCCCAGGGCAGAGCAGCCTCGCGCAAGGCACTTGACTGGATCCGGCCTCTGAGCAGAGCTGGAGCTCTGCCGTCCTGGAGGCACACTCGGCTCGGCCCAAGCAGGGATTGCAGCTGCACGCGGCTTGGCTCCCTCGACTCTTCCCAAGGAGGCTCGCTTCCAAGCGGACCGTGCACTTGGCTTCCAGGCAGGGACGCCCCGCGCCTCCTGCAGGTCTTGGCACAGGGGCTGCTTCCCCTGAGCGGAGGCTGTGGGCGGCAGCCCAGACACGCAGGGGCAGGCCCCAACCACCTGCCCACGTCTCTGCTGGTGGGGAGAGCACTAGGGAAATGACGTCTGTCAGGCACCTTCTGGGCGCTCACGGAGTCAGCCTCCGGGTGTGTGGGGCTGCAGACCACAGCCGGGGGCCCTGGGGAAGCCTGGTGCTCTCCGTGCTGTGCTGAGTCTGGGCGGCCAAGCGACCGCTGGAGGAGCCCTGCACTTGCCATGCCCTTCCCTATGACAGAGCTCTCACGGCTGGAGGGCTTGGCAGCGTGCACCCCACCGGCCCCTAAGCCCTCCGCAAGGACGCCTGGGGACTAGGTGCAAAGGCAAGGCAGGAGTGGAGCTGAGGCCAGGAAGGCGCCAGGAGCGTCTGCCTGTCTGGCGCAGCCTGCTCCTTCCCGGGCAGGAAGCCTAGCAGCGAGGCAAGTCTGGGCAAGGCTCGCCCAGGGCAGAGCAGCCTCACGCCAGCCACTCTGCCAGATCGGGCCTCTGAGCAGAGCTGGAGCTCTGCCGTACTGGAGGCTCACTGGGCTCCGCCCAAGGAGTGAGTGCAGACGCACGCAGCTGGGCTGCCTCCTCTTCTCCCGAGGAGGCTCGCTTCCCGCATGCTGTGCACTAGGCTTCCAGGCGGGGGCGCCCCGCGCCCCCTACAGGTCTTGGCTCAGGGGCTGCTTCCCTGGAGCTGGGGCTGCCGGCGGGAGCCCAGACACGCAGGGGCAGGCCCCACCACCTGCACACGTCTCTGCTGGGGAGCAGAGCGCTAGGGACATGACGTCTGTCAGGCACCTTCTGGGCGCCCACGGAGTCAGCCTCCGGGAGTGTGGGGCTGCAGACCACAGCCAGGGGACCTGGGAGCCTTGTGCTCTCCGTGCGGCGCTGAGTCTGGGCGGCCAAGCAACCGCTGGTGGAGCCCTGCACTTGCCCTCCCCTCCCCTCTACGAGAGGCCTCACTGCTGGAGGGCTTGGCAGTGTGCAAGCCACCGGCTCCTAAGCCTTCCCCAAGGACGCCCGGGGCCTAGATGCAAAGGCAAGGCAGGAGTGGAGCTGAGGCCAGGAAGGCGCCAGGGGCCTCTCCCAGCATCGCACAGCCTGCTCCTTCCCGGGCAGCAAGCCTAGCAGCGAGGCAAGCCTGGGCAAGTCTCGCCCAGGGCAGAGCAGCCTCGCGCAAGGCACTTGACTGGATCCGGCCTCTGAGCAGAGCTGGAGCTCTGCCGTCCTGGAGGCACACTCGGCTCGGCCCAAGCAGGGATTGCAGCTGCACGCGGCTTGGCTCCCTCGACTCTTCCCAAGGAGGCTCGCTTCCAAGCGGACCGTGCACTTGGCTTCCAGGCAGGGACGCCCCGCGCCTCCTGCAGGTCTTGGCACAGGGGCTGCTTCCCCTGAGCGGAGGCTGTGGGCGGCAGCCCAGACACGCAGGGGCAGGCCCCAACCACCTGCCCACGTCTCTGCTGGTGGGGAGAGCACTAGGGAAATGACGTCTGTCAGGCACCTTCTGGGCGCTCACGGAGTCAGCCTCCGGGTGTGTGGGGCTGCAGACCACAGCCGGGGGCCCTGGGGAAGCCTGGTGCTCTCCGTGCTGTGCTGAGTCTGGGCGGCCAAGCGACCGCTGGAGGAGCCCTGCACTTGCCATGCCCTTCCCTATGACAGAGCTCTCACGGCTGGAGGGCTTGGCAGCGTGCACCCCACCGGCCCCTAAGCCCTCCG